>NC_081553.1:74294422-74500735 GCF_963082655.1 Stomoxys calcitrans | reverse complement strand
AATGGCTAAAAATATGTACTTATATGTGTCGAGTTCATCGTATTTCGAGGAAATTCAAACGAATATGTACGTTTATATGTATGTGCAGTTCTGATCTTTTGAAGTGCAAATAAATGAGAGTAACAAAAGGAAAGTACAATAGGTACATATTAACATTCATTCATTAAGGGGGCAATTCATAAGAAAGACAAAAGGTGGCATAGTCAATACCCACAAAATTATTAATTTTGTGGGAAATGTATAGAAAGGTAAATAGGTGCAATAAAGCGTTAAGCATGTAAATAAGAAGCAGAAAGAGAGCAACATTTATGGACATTGAAATTACAACATGAAAAATTTTCGTCAAACTAAAGCCATTAACAAATCAGTGTGCAAATTTGAAAACAGAGGTTTTAATGATTTTAAGAGAGGACCGTTGTCAAAATAACGTCAGTGTTTAGGTTAATTAAATGCCCCTCTGTCTTTCTCTCAGTTATTGGTCGATTTGAGTGTTATATCTAAGTCTAGTGAGTGTTAGTGTCATCGAATTTGATATGAAGCAGGCAAGTTTTGCGAAAATAAATAAAAGCAGAATGAAATTTAGAGAGAGCAAACGAAACATTCTTAGCTAAGAACCCGCAAAACTGGAGACCTAATTGCATTGAAGATGCAATGGTTTTGTGAATGAAATCAACGTTTTATAGAGGATACATCGTAAATAACGTAACGTAACAAGTGTTTGGGGAATACCTACATGAAAGTGAATAAAACATGTAATCAGTTATTGAATGTAAATAAAAAATTTGTACATGTTAAAACAAATCCAAAGAAAATAGACTTTTCAACCGTACATGGAGACACATATTTTCAACAAAATTTTGGTGAGTACATATATAACGTGTTGCTTAAAATTACAAATTTAATAAATCCTTGAAGAATAGTATACCACATATTTTACTTTTTTTTTACACATTTCTTAAAATGTTTTTCCATTGTAATATGATAATTAGAGCGCCCTGATGGTTGAGTTGGTAACATAGAACTGCATGACACAAAATTTGGCACTCAATAGCCACTTTGCCCAAAGCAATTGTCTGTATCGCGTGTCACATAAAAACAAAGTCAGCGCTAGAAACACACGCACATAAAGGGTGATTTTTTTGAGGTTAGGATTTTCATGCATTAGTATTTGACAGATCACGTGGGATTTCAGACATGGTGTCAAAGAGAAAGATGCTCAGTATGCTTTGACATTTCATCATGAATAGACTTACTAACGAGCAACGCTTGCAAATCATTGAATTTTATTACCAAAATCAATGTTCGGTTCGAAATGTGTTCATTCACCGTAACGTTGCGTCCAACAGCATCTTTGAAAAAATACGGTCCAATGATTCCACCAGCGTACAAACCACACCAAACAGTGCATTTTTCGGGATGCATGGGCAGTTCTTGAACGGCTTCTGGTTGCTCTTCACTCCAAATGCGGCAATTTTGCTTATTTACGTAGCCATTCAACCAGAAATGAGCCTCATCGCTGAACGGTGAATGAACACATTTCGAACCGAACACTGATTTTGGTAATAAAATTCAATGATTTGCAAGCGTTGCTCGTTAGTAAGTCTATTCATGATGAAATGTCAAAGCATACTGAGCATCTTTCTCTTTGACACCATGTCTGAAATCCCACGTGATCTGTCAAATACTAATGCATGAAAATCCTAACCTCAAAAAAATCACCCTTTATAAAGGGTGATTTTTTAAGAGCTATATGAAAGTTTTTCTAAAAAAAACACCTAAAATTAGGAAAAATGCCCACATAATTTAAAGTTTGAAGATTATTTCATGCAAATGTTGACCGTGACTGCGCCTTCAATGGTCCATCTGCTCAGTCCAATTTTGGCATACTCTTCCAATATTTCGTCCGGTATCTCACTAATAAATGCTTCAATAGCCACTTTGGCCAAAGCAATTGTCTGTATCACATGACACATAAAAACAAAGTCAGCGCTAGAAACACACGCATATATAAAGGGTGATTTTTTAAGAGCTATATGAAAGCTTTTCTAAAAGAAAAACGATAGTACGGCCCATATAATTTAATGTTTGGAGATTATTTCATGCAAATGTTGAACGTGACTGCGCCTCAAATGGTCCATCTGCTTAGTCCAATTTTGGCATACTCTTTCCCACATTTCGTCCGGTATCTCACAAATAAATGCTTCAATAGCCACTTTGGCCAAAGCAATTGTCTGTATAGCATGTCACACAAAAACAAAGTTAGCACAAGAAACACACGCACCAATAAAGGGTGATATTTTAAAAGCTAAAGTAAAGTTTTTCTAAAAACAAACACATAAAATTCGGAAAAATGCCTGAAATCTTTATTTGAATCGATAGTACGGCCCATATAATTTAATGTTTGAAGATTATTTCATGCAAATGTTGACCGTGACTGCACCTCAAATGGTCCATCTGCTTAGTCCAAGTTTGGCATACTATTTCCAACATTTCGTCCGGTATCTCACTAATAAATGCTTCAATAGCCACTTTGGCCAAAGCAATTGTCTGTATCGCATGTCACACAAAAACAAAGTCAGCGCTAGAAACGCACGCACAAATAAAGGGTGATTTTTTAAAGAGCTATATGAAAGTTTTTCTAAAAAAACACATAAAATTCGGAAAAATGCCTGAAATCGTTATTTAAATCGATAGTACGGTCCATATAATTTAATGTTTGAAGATTATTTCATGCAAATATTGACTGTGCCTCAAATGGTCCAACCGCTTTGTTCAATTTTGGCATACTCTTTCCAACATTTCGTCCGTAATCTCACTAATAAATGCTTCAATGTTGTCTTTAAATGCATCAATTGATCTTAGGGATCAAAAAGTCGACTTTCGACTAATCGATTAGTCGAGCTTTAGCGTAAAAAATCGACTGCTCGACTTTCAAGGTTAAAAAGTTGAATAGTCGAAAAGAAAGAAAGCGCCAATTTTACATTTAAAACATTTACTAACAACTCCTCTTTATAAAAATACAGGAAATGATTATATATTGATGTAGGAAATATTGGGTTGCCCAAAAAGTAATTGCGGATTTTTTAAAAGAAAGTAAATGCATTTTTAATAAAACTTAGAATGAACTTTAATCAAATATACTTTTTTTACACTTTTTTTCTAAAGCAAGCTAAAAGTAACAGCTGATAACTGACAGAAGAAAGAATGCAATTACAGAGTCACAAGCTGTGAAAAAATTTGTCAACGCCGACTAAATGAAAACTCCGCAATTACTTTTACTTTTACTTTTACATGAAATAAAGGGGTCCACCGAACTCGCCTCTCAATAAATCCATTGTTACGCGTGCTGTGTGGCTTGTGCCATCGTCTTGTTGAATCTACATGTCATGCAAGTCAAGCTCTTGCAGAAAAAAAATTGGATTTCATCTCACGATAGCGCTCACCATTCACAGTAACGTTACGATTCGCATAATCTTTGAAGAAGTACGGTCCAATGATGCAACCAGCCCATAAACCGCACCAAACAGTGACTTTTTCTCAATGCATTGGTAGCTCTTGCAATGCTTCTGGCTGATTTTCACTCAAAATCGACAATTATGCTTACTTATGTACGCAAAAGTGAGTTTCGTAGCTCAATGGAAGAAGCGCCCAATGAACTTTCTTAACTGAGCACGCATGTTGATAATAAAATTCAATAAATTGCAAGCATTGTTCGTTTGTAAGACGATTCCTGTTTAAATTATAGACAAAACTTTGTGAAACTAAACGAGAAAAGTGCGCAAGCTGTTTGAACCAGTGTTTCCAAAAAGACAATAGCTAAAAAATCACCCTTTATATTCTTGATGGTCTTGACATTCTGTATCGATTTTGCCATGTCTGTCTAACTGTCGAAAGCTCGCAAACTTTCGAAGGAGTGAAGCTAGGCACTTGACATTTTGTACAAGTACTTGGATTGTAAATGGGTTAAATGGGCTCTTGTTTAGATATAGCTCTCATTTAAATAGATCTCCAGATTTGACTCCGCGAGCCTCTACAATGCGATGAAAAACTTACTTATTTTAAAGGTCAATAAAAATAAAAGTACATCAGTAAATTTTTTTATACCCACCCATGAAGGATGGGGTGGGTACAATCATTCAATTGTAACACATCGAAATATCCATTTCCAACCCTTTAAAGTGCATACGATCTTGATCGTCGTAAAAATCTAAGACGATCAAACCATGTCTGTCCGTCTGTCTGTGGAAATCACGCAACAGTCTTTAAAAATAGAGAAACTTTGCACAGATTCTTTTTTGTTTATAGGCAGATTAAGTTCGATAAAATTGAATTAAGCGGATGAACCATTTGCATGAAATGATCTTCAAAAAAAAAATCCTACAACAAGCCGTCCAGTAATTGTTTAGAATTCTTTCAGAACTGGCTGAAAAAAAATCCATCAGAAAACCTAACAGAATTTGGAACGATTTTGGTAAGAGCTTGTCGGAAGTGTTCAGAATTTGTACAGTCATACGAAACTTGGTTCACTGGGTTGTTTTTTCATTTCCTGTAACACTATGTTAGCACAACAATCAAATGTTGGACATTGTGCCAGATGTAGTGTAGGCATCATTCTCATGCAATCCAGCACTGTTTTTGTCTCTATCCCCCTTCGCTCTTGTCGCACTTATAGTCGCTGACTATCCGTGAGTACGTTCACAATCGTGTCATGTTAACCTATAACCATCTGAGGCATTCCGAGTTTGCCTCCGATCGCTACTTGAACCCATTTGGGATCATACAGGCGATAGAAGAGCACGCACGGCCTCTGGATCTACAATCTGTGTTTTAAAAGTTACAACACCTTCCCCTATGGTCACATCCATACACAGATAAATGTAATTTTGAAAAACAACAACTTTGGTCGAAAAAACAACTACGAAAGTTGTTAATTTTCCTGTAACAATTTATTTTGAATCTCAAGGGCCCAAAGTTCAAATTTGTTGTTGAAAGGCACAACAATATATCAATAAGCAAGACAAAAAAACTATCCAAACAGACAACGCATGTGCTTTGCTTCGGGTGGTGGTGTTTTTATACCCTCCACCATAGGATGGGGGTACACTGATATCGTCATTCTGTTTGTAACTCCTCGAAATATTCGTCTGAGACCCCATAAAGTCTATATATTCTTGTTCATCAAGACATTTTAAGTCGATTTAGCCATGTCCATCCGACTGTCTGTCCGTCCGTCTTTCCCTCTGTCTGTCGAAAGCACGCTAACTTTCGAAAGAGTAAAGCTAGCCGCTTGACATTTTGCACAAATACTTTTTATTAGTGTAGGTTGGTTGGGATTGTAAATGGGCCATATCGATCCATGTTTTGATATAGCTGTCGTATAAACCGATCTTGGGTCTTGACATCTTAAGCCTCTAGAGGGCGCAATTCTTATCCGATTGGAATGAAATTTTGCACGAAGTATTCTATTATGATATCCAACAACCTGATATAGCTGTCATATAAACCGATCTGGGAACTTGGCTTCTTGAGCTTCTAGAGGGCGCAATTCCTATCCGATTTGGCTGAAATTTTGCATGCCGTAATTTATTATGACTCTCAACAACTATGCTAAGTATGGTTCAAATCGGCTCATAACCTGATATAGCTGTCATATAAACCGATCTGGGAACTTGACTTCTTGAGCTTCTAGAGGGCGCAATTCCTATCCGATTTGGCTGCAAGTTTACATGACGTATTTTGTTATGACTTTCAACAACACAACTGTGCCAAATAAGGTTCAAATCGGTTCATAACCTGATAAAGCTGCCATATAAACCGATCTGGGATCTTGACTTCTTGAGCTTCTAGAGGTCGCAATTATTATCCGATTTGCCTGAAATTTTATACGACGGATCCTCTCCATGACCATGATGACCATCAACATACGTGTTTAAAGATTTTGTTGAAAGTCAACCAAATTTTAATGATATTGTCTGTCAAGTTTCTTGTAGAGACTTACTTACGTTCCTCAACAGATAATGTCTTCGATTTAATGCTAAAATTCGTTGAGAATTTAAAGTTTCACATACAAATTTAGTAGTTGTTTTTTTCTGTGTACTAATACTTTAATTTTATAGTAACTAACGAAAACCAACTCCCTTAGCTGCTCCTTCTTGTTCAGTGTTCCATACTTTCATATATCATCGATTTTGGCAAAATAACAAAATGACAATTTTTACCACCACCTAAAACTTTTCCATTCAATTGATGATGGTTCCAACTTGAATAAGCCCTTGATACCGCAATGATTCTTTGTGGCCAGAACTTCAAATTTGTCTTCTGGTGACTTTTCAAATGGGAGCTCTTACGTTCGCATAGAATATCTAATACTCAGGTACCTTTATCACATTTTTGGCATTTCAATGAAGTTCCACATGAATACATCAGCATACATATGAATATGCATATGTATGTTATGCATGTATTTGTAAGGGCAACGTTGACATTGAGTTTATTTTATGCAAAGAGAGTTTCATGAGAAAATTGACCCAAATACTTGCAATTGGTATGGGGTGGCCCAACCAGTGAATATGAAAGGGGGAGGGCGATGTGGTTGGGATTGAAGATAGTGGCCCCAAAGTAAACATATCCACAAATGGACAACCGGAATGACAACGATGACTCAAGCACAGACATTGAAGAATTCACAAACACTCACACACACGAGCACACAACCACAGCCTTAAGCAATTCAAATGACAATGTGATTCTTGGACAGATATAGGAAAAATGAATAAGCGAAAGTGCCACCAATGCAAGGAGAGAGGGGAGCGAAGGTTGAGAGTAGTAACTGATTGCTATGACAACGGAAAGAGAGAGAGAGAGAGAGAGAGAGAGAGATGGAAGCAAAATTAATGCTTTAAATTGACCTCATAAGGGGATATGTGTGAATGAATTTAATTGCAGTATAAATGCAGCCCAGAAGAGAATCTTGAATTTCGTCACTTGGCAGTTCCGTTTTGTATGCGTTGAAAGCAAACCTTCACCAGCACAGGACCAAAGTGCATTGGTGTGGGAGAACGAATATAAGTCGGATCACCGCATAGTCATATGAAAATGTAAGACACTTGAGTTAACCATTCCAAGCGTACCATCCATTTCACTTTCGTTGCACATGGAGAGCGCTGCATTAAAACCATTGTTGTAAATTCTTGTCCCTTTCCGTTATGTTGACCCATTTGTCCTGTCATACTGGATGAAAGAACCAACGGTGTATGAGGCATCTGAGAAACTTCAATTCGTGCATGGGGAATAATGTAATTAATGAATTCATTCACTTGTGGAGTGAAGTAGCATAGAGTGGAGCGAAGTGAGTGGTCATGCACATTTGATGGTTGACTTGAAGAAAATCTGAAGAGTAGCAATTATGGTAACATTGAGAAACAAAATGGAAAATAACTGAAACGAATTTAAATTTTGACCAGGGGTTTTTACACCAGGTACAATGATTTCCATTAAAACTTAGTGCCGCTGCGAAAAAAAATTATCTTCATCCTATAAAAGTTCCATTAATATCCACTTTGATGAAATTTCAAAATGTGAATTGTACAAGACCCCCTAAAATCCATGCCGAATACGGCCCCTATCGGATCATGTTTGGATATAGCTTTCTTATAGAACGTTTCATATAGAACATTTTCAGCCAAATCGGACAAACATTGCGGCTTGTAAGGGTTCAAGAATTCAAATCGGGAGATCAGTTTATATGGGAGCTATATCATATATCACAGTTATTGCAAGTCATAACAGAATACTAAATTCAAAATTTCTTCAAATCGGACGAAAAATTGTGCCTTGTAAGGGCACTGAAAATATACCAGCAACGTGCTCTATTCTCATATTTCTATACATCATTTATTTGAACCCCACATTGCCATTGCCCTCAAAATTGGATATCAAATTCGTTGTCTAATCTCATTTAAACTCCTTATTGCAACAGTCAGCAAATATGTCCGGTTTGGGGTATTGGCCCTAAAAACTATAAATATATATAATATTTAGTCCCACTCTCTTTAAGACCCAAAATGTCTTGGTGAGCAAATATGTCCTATTTGGGGGTTGTTATGGTGGTGGGACGTCAGCTAGACAGTTGGCCCCTAATGTTGATATCTGATACGTGGTCTACTCCCACATACCTTTAATTTGAGCCCCATATTTCCGTAGTCGGCAATCATGACTGGGTGGTGTTTTGGGGGATGGGCGGCCACTCAGGGAGATGGCCTTGAAAATACATATCGGATTCGTGTTCCACTTTAAAAACCTCTTATTTGAGCTTCATGTTGCTAAAGTCAGTAAATACTTACTATTTGGGTGTTGTTGTGGGAGTGGGTTGGCCCCATAGGCACTATTCCCGAATATCGATATCAGATTCGTGTTTTACTACCAAAGACCTTTCATTTGAGCCCCATATTGCTATGGTCGTAAATTTGTCACCTTTGGGGTGGTTTTTGGTGAGAGGCGGCCCTCCAAACACTTGGTCCCATGTTTGGATATCAGATTCGTATTCTGCATTCAAATACCTTTCATTTGAGTCCCATATTTCCATGGTCAGTAAATAAGTCCTGTTTGATGAGTGTTTTGGGGAAGGGGTGGACCCCTAGTTACGTGGTCCCACATTTGGATATCAGATTCATATTCTACTCGCAAATACCTTTCATTTGAGTCCCATATTGCCATGGTCGGTAAATATGTCCGATTTAGGAGTGTTTTGGGGCTTGGGGTGGTCCCCCTATTACTTGGTTCGACAATTAGATATCAGATACATTTTCTTATCCTAAATAACTTTCATTTGAGTCCCACATTGTCGTGATTGGCCTAAATATATGTTTGGTAGGTTTTAGGGTGGGGCATCATGGGGTACAATATGAGAGCACACAAAATTTCGCTTAAATCGCATGACCCATCTCCGAGATCTGGCGTTTCTGAAAATTATGGTAAGGGGGAGGGTCCGCCCCCCTTTAGATATAAAAAATGTATTACCCAATTTTCACCACATGATCATTAAGCACCATCTGTGAAAATTTCATGAAAATCGGTTCAGCCGTTTCTAAGTCCATAAGGAACACACAAACATACAAAGTTAAGTCCGCCAGGATCAAATCGTAACCACTTATTTTGACCATTCTCTGAGAAGGTATGGAAATTCAGAGTAGTAGTAGTATTGAATTTATCCTGATAAATCGTACTATAAAGGATGAAATTTAGGCTACTATATTTTTGCCAACACTGGTTTAAACAGTTCACGCAAGTTTCGTGTTTTGTTTCACTGTGAAGCATTTTTCGTTTGGTCTACAATCGCCTTAAAAACAAACAACGCTTGCAAATAATTGAATTTTATTATCAAAATGCGAGCTCTGTTAAGAAAGTTCATTGCGCGCTTCTTCTATTTTACGACTAAGCTCATTTTTGGCTCAATGGATACGTAAATAAGCAGAATTGTCGATTTTGGAGTGAAGAACAGTCAGAAGCATTGCAACAGCTTCCAATGCATCCAGTAAAAGTCACTGCTTGGTGCGGTTTATGAGCTGGTGGCATCATTGGACCGTACTTCTTCAAAGATGATGCGAATCGTATCGTGACTGTGAATGGTAAGCGCTATGGTGAGATGATATCCAACTTTTTTTTACCCTAAATGCAAGGTCTCTACTTGCAAGACAAGTGGTTTCAACAAGACGGTGCCACATGCCACACAGCACGCGTAACAATGAACTTTTTGAGTTTAGGCGAGTTTCGTGAAAATTTTATTTCACTTTCGGGACCGGTCAATAGGCCGCCTTGATCGTGCCTTGATCAGGTTATAGACCGATTTGGACCGTACTTGGCACAACTGTTGTTAGTCATAACGGAACACTATGTGCAAAAAATGAGCCAAGTCGGACAAAAATTACGTCTTCCAGGGGCTCTAGAAGTCAACGGACGTGACTAGATACACTCAGAACATCGAGACCATCAATGATAGACGAATATTTCCAGGTGTCATAAACGGAATGACTAGATTAGTATACCCCCATCCTATGGTGGTGTATATAAAAGTAGCGGTATTGAGCTCAAACTTTATTCATAGGCACGTTCAGTTCGAAAACCGATCTGCCGGTTTAAGGTCTTAGGCCCATTAAAGCCATTATCCGATTTCGTTGAAATTTGGGACAGTTAGTTGTGTTAGGTCTCTCAACATCCTTGTGTAATACGTCCCGGATCGCCCCGGATTTGAATATATAGGCCATATAGACCGTCTCTCGATTCAAGGTCTTGGACCCATTAAAGGTACATTTAGTGTACGATTTCGCTGGAATTTGGGATAGTAAGTTGCATTAGGACTCTCGACATCCTTGTTTAATTTCAAGATTTGGATATATGTAGCTGCAATATTGATCGATCCCCCATTTAAGGTATTGGGCCATTAATAGTTGCTTGATTTCGCTGAAAATAGGGATAGCGATTTGTATTGGGTCCTTAGACATCCCTGTTCAATACGGCCCAGATGGGTCCAAATTAAGGTTTCAAGGCCATAAAAAGTGGATTCAATAACCGATTTTTATAAAATTAAGCATAATTAGTAGCCTTAAGTCCCTTGACATTCGTACCGAATATGGTTAAAATCGCTTTTTATTTGGATATAACTGCCATATGGACCTATCTCTCAATTTAAGCTTTTGGGCCCATAATAGGCGCATTTATTTTCCGATTTCGCTGAAACTTAGGTCAGTGAGTTGTGTACAGCCCCTGTACATCACAGTTCAACTCGGTGAAGATCGGTTTAGATTTAGATGTAGCTGCCATATATACTGATCTTCCGATTTTAGGTTCTAGTCCAATAAAAGGTGGGGGCCACCGTAGAGCAGAGGTTTGCATGTTCGCCTATGACGGTGAACGCCTGGGTTCGAATCCTGGCGAGACCATCAGAAAAAATTTTCAGCGGTGGTTTTCCCCTCCTAACGCTGGCAACATTTGTGAGGTACTACGCCATGTAAAACTTCTCTCCAAAGAGGATTCGCACTGCGGCACGCCGTTCGGACTCGGCTATAAAAAGGAGGCCCCTTATCGTTGAGCTTAGACTTGAATCGGACTGCACTCACTGATATGTGAGAAGTTTGTCCCTAATCCTTAGTGGAATGTACATGGGCAAAATTAGCATATGTATACATCACCCAATTCTCACTTTTAGATCACATTTACCAACCAAATGACTCCTTCATATCAAATTAAAAAAGTTTTGACAACTTAAACTGCATACCCAATCTAATGTGGGTATCAAAACCATCCTTACTTATTTTTAAAAATTACAACCAATTTATTTTCTTAGATAAATAATTTGTTGTTGGAAATTCTCCTGCTTGGCAAATTGTTTTTTGATTTTTTTATGCACCCATAGCAGCTTTATCGAAATAGGGTTCGATTTAAACCAAATTTGGCACGGACATTGAGTGGCGTAATAAATACAAGTCACTGTTCAATTTTGTAGAACAAAATATTGCTCTTTTTAGCAACTATATCCAATATATTGAAGAAGAATGTCAAAGATCCTAACGCAACTCACTGTCCCAAATTTCAGTGAAATCGGACTATAAAGGCCCATTTTTTGGGCCCAAGACCAAAGCTATATCCAAATCTAGTCCAATCTGGGCTAAATAGGAGAATAATGTCAAGTAACCTAACACAGCTCAATATCTGAAATTTCAGCAAAATCGGATAATAAATTTGGCTTTTATAGGCCTAAGACCTCAAATCGGCGTATCGGTCTATATGGGGGCTATATCAAGATATAGTCCGATATAGCCCATCTTCCAGTTTAACCAGCTTATGGGCAAAAAGAAAATCCGTGCTAAGTTTCAGCTCAATATCTCTATTTTTAAAGACTGTAGCGTGATTTCAACCGACAGACGGACGGACATGTCTATATCGTCGTTCGATTTTAACGGCGATCAAGAATATATATACTTTATAGGGTCGAAAAAGGATATTTTAAAGTGAACAGTGAATAATGAATAGGAATTGTTATGCTTGCTATACTAAGTTATAATCCGATTCGAACCATAAATGAATTGAATATTGAAGACCATAGTAGTAGTCATTGAGTAATATTTCAGACCATTCGGATAATAATTACGCCGTGTAATGGCTCAAGAAGCATAATTGGGAGATTGGTTTATATGAGAGCTGTATCATGCTATAGATCTATTCAGACCATATTGGACGCGTCGTTATGCAAAATTTCAGCCAAATCGGATAGGAATTGCACCCTCTAATGGTTCAAGAATTCAACATCAAAGATGGGTTTATATGGCAGCTATATCAGGTTATGTACTGATTTGATGTGAAGCGCCCTCTAGTGGCTGAAGAACATGCACAAGTGGTGGCTGAAGAACATTCATGCACAATTTCAGCCAAATCGGTTGAGAATAGCGCCCTCTTGTTTCCCAAGAAGTGAAGATCCAAGTTCGGTTTATATGGCAGCTAAAGGGTGATTTTTTTGAGGTTAGGATTTTCATGCATTAGTATTTGACAGATCACGTGGGATTTCAGACATGGTGTCAAAGAGAAAGATGCTCAGTATGCTTTGACATTTCATCATGAATAGACTTACTAACGAGCAACGCTTGCAAATCATTGAATTTTATTACCAAAATCAGTGTTCGGTTCGAAATGTGTTCAAATTTTGACAAATTTTGTTCAGCGATGAGGCTCATTTCTGGTTGAATGGCTACGTAAATAAGCAAAATTGCCGCATTTGGAGTGAAGAGCAACCAGAAGCCGTTCAAGAACTGCCCATGCATCCCGAAAAATGCACTGTTTGGTGTGGTTTGTACGCTGGTGGAATCATTGGACCGTATTTTTTCAAAGATGCTGTTGGACGCAATGTTACGGTGAATGAACACATTTCGAACCGAACACTGATTTTGGTAATAAAATTCAATGATTTGCAAGCGTTGCTCGTTAGTAAGTCTATTCATGATGAAATGTCAAAGCATACTGAGCATCTTTCTCTTTGACACCATGTCTGAAATTTTTAGCAGAGCAAAAATAAAATACGTCTTTTCAGTTGAACGATTTGATATAACAATGAAGAAAATATTTTATTGACATAAGTTTCAAAGACAAGAACAAACAAAAAAAAATAATTTACAAAATCAAAGCCTACTTGTTTTGTTCGCACAAGTACATTTTCAAATAAGTACTTTTCTAACACCCCCACTCGAACAAAATTTATATTACTTGCAAGCCCATTTGTTTTGAACAAAATTTGTGCTTGTCAGTTGGTACTGGCTTTGTGAAATTATCTGCTACCATGAATTGAGTTTGGATTCCCACGAAGTTAACTATATTTTGATCTTTTTTTTCGCGTACAAAATGATGTCGAACGTCGATATGTTTTGATCTCGCTAAATACTTATTAGTTGATGCCAAATTTATAGCGCTTTGATTATCGCAATATATCTCCGTCGGTTCATCTTGAGATTGTGGGTTGAGTTCTGCATTTAAATTTCTCAGCCATATAACTTCCTGTACCGTAGCAGATAGCGCCATATATTCAGCTTCCGTTGTAGAAAGAGCAATAGTTGGTTGATGTTTTGAAACCCAGGATATTGGTCCACCTTGTAATATACAAATGTACCCAGTCACTGATCTTCTTTCATCAATATCATTTGCCCAGTCTGAATCTGAATATGCGGCCAGTTTCTCATTTTCTCCTTTAGAAAATTTGATTTTTGCGCCTTTCGTCCCTTTTAAATATCGGAATATTCGTTTGACTGCTGACCAATGTTCTTTTCCGGGACACTTGTTGAATTTGCTTAGCTTGTTGACTGCCAAGCATATATCCGGTCTTGTGCATTGCGAAGCAAACAGCAAACTACCAATCGCTTGCTGGTATGGTATTTCCGACATTTCCTTGACTTCAGCAAATGTTTTCGGAGACATTTCCTTGGAAAGTTTAACGTTGACATCCATCGGGGTCGATACGGGATTGCAATTTTCCATGTTAAACTTTACTAACATTCTGTCGATATACTCTTCTTGATCCAAATAAATGTCCCCGTCTTTGTTTTCTATACGTAGACCAAGGCATTGCTTTGCCTTTCCAAAAAACTTCATTTTGAATTGGGACATTAATTCCGATATAAGTTTTTCACGAAATGAATTTTCATTACTAAAGAGCAAAATGTCATCGACATACAGGGTGGCTGATGAATATTGCTACAATGATGAATATTGCTACATTTTTTTTTCGGTGTATGGAATACATTTTTCTTTTATTCATGTTAAATTAAATTATTAAATTAATTATTAAATTATTATTAATTAAATTAATTAATTAATTAATTAAATTAATTATTAAATTATTATTATTAAATAGAAAAAAAGTTATTACATTTTTTTTTGGTAGCGGCTTTCATCAGCCACCCTGTATATAGCCAAAAACGTCATAGATTTTCCATTTCTATGTATATAAATACACGGATCCACTTTTGAGCGTATAAGTCCAGATTTCTTTAAAGCTTCATCCAGTTTGTTATTCCAAACCAAACTTGATTGTTTTAGTCCATATATAGCTTTGTTGAGCTTCAAATACTCTCCCTGTTTCCCAATAGAAACTCCATCTGGCTTTTCGATATATATATCTTCTTTTAACTCACCTTGCAAGAATGCTGTTATTGCGTCCATCTGATAAATTTCCAGACCATATTTCACTGCCATGGCTATTAAAAATCGAACTGATGTATATCGAACCACCGGGGAATACGTTTCTTCGTAGTCGATCCCTTGTACTTGGGTGCATCCCTTGGCCACCAATCTTGCTTTGTACTTGATATTGTTATCAGGTTCCCGTTTCTTCCTAAATATCCATTTTGTTTTAACAACATTTGTTCCAGGTGGTTTTTCGACACATGTCCAGGTGTTATTCTCTCTAAGTGACTCTAGCTCACTCTCAATCGCCTCAATCCACCTTTCTTTTTCATTGCCTTGGGTAGCCTCAGCAAAACTTACGGGTTCTTCTGTGCTATCTAAATTTCTTGTTGCCAATGCTTTCTTTTTTCCAGCTAGACGTTCGCTTCTACGAGGAATATCAACATTATAACCTTGAGTATTGACACTATCACCTTGAAGCTCTACAATTTCATTTTTCTGGTCACAAGGTAATTGAAAGCTCTCCTCTAAGCTATTCTCTAAATCCCCCACTTCAGGTTCATTTTGTGGTGGAGACGATGAACATGATTCAAAATCGCTCTGGTTGTCAGGAGTTTCTGTATAATCTGCTCCCACTTCAACCGCATACACAGGAACATCTTTCTTGTCTTCGTCAATGATACCAGAATAATAAAAAGAGCTTTCATGGAAAATTACATCTCGACATACAAATACTTCTCTCCGCTTTGGGCTATAAACTCGATATCCTTTCGAAGTTGTACTGTATCCCACAAAAACGCACTTTTCGGACTTGGCATCCAACTTTTTACGTTTTTGCTTTGGGATATGTGCCATAGCTATGCAACCAAAAGTTTTTAAATAACTTACATTTGGGGTACGGCCGGTCCACATTTCTTCTGGAGTATTTGGCAGGTTTTTTTGAGGTGATCTATTTATTATGTAGCTTGCACAATTAACAGCTTCGGCCCAAAAAAATTTCGGCATATTAGCATCACACATCATTGTCCGTGCTTTTTCTATCAAGTTGCGATTCATTCTCTCCGCGAGTCCATTTTGCTCCGGAGTATATGGAACTGCAGTTTGATGTATTATACCACATTTCTTCAACTCGACGGCCATTTCTTTATTGATGTACTCCGTTCCATTGTCTGTACGTATTATTTTAATGGTAGCTTCCATCTGGTTTTCAACCTCAGCTTTATACTCACGGAAACAGTTTATGACTTCATTTTTACTTTTGATAAAATAGACCTTTACTCTGCGAGTGAAGTCATCAATGAACGTCACGAAGTAAAGACTGCCTCTGATGGATTTGACTTCCATTGGTCCACAAACGTCTGAGTGTATGACTTCTAAAACTTTAGATGCCCTTGACCCTTCTGTCGGAAAACTGCTGCGATGCTGCTTTCCTTCTGCACACGACGTACATGACGTCAAAGAACTTTCTGGAAACCGAACACCTTTTACCAAGCCTTTTGAAAGCAGTTTCAAATTATCAGATCCCAGATGAGCATACCGACGATGCCATAAATCAATGGAATCTTCTTTTGCAATGAAGACAGCATTCTGGGAAGGTGTATCGAGTTTATACAAACCATTCGTTTGACTTCCAGTTGCAATGATTTCCTTCGACGAATTCAAAATACGACAACCCTTTTTATCGAAAATTACGCTGTTGTTGTGTTCGACTATATTCTTAATTGACAATAAATTCATCTCCAACGATGGAACATAAAGAACTTCGTGCACGGTAACGATTTCATTACCTCTTGGAGTCGAAACAGTCATGGATATATTACCCTTTCCAACAGCTTTCATGGTTGCATTATTTGCAGTTTTTATCTCTCCAGAGAAATCACCAATCGTCTCGAAGCATTCCCGACTTGAAGTCATGTGGTTTGTAGCACCGCTATCTATGTACCACTCGTTGTCTAAGGACTTTGTGCCTAATGCAGCGAGCATAGAACCGCCTTTGTTGGGAGTTTTATCTTTGGCTTTTGATGGGCATTCTGATGCGTAATGGCCTTTACCATCACAATTAAAACATCGCGACTTACCCTTCTTATCTTGCTTGGAGAAGTTTTTCTGACATTTTGCGTTCTTTCCATCAATATTTCTGGTTTTCTTGGAGAACAAAGCACTATTTGAAGTTGATGGCTCAAATTTGACATCTTGCAGAAGTTTCATTTTGACCCCATCGGCAGTTAACGGCTTCCCGGTACTTCCAATTGTCATTATCATGGGCTGATACTCACTTGGCAATCCCTTCAGAAGTAAGCTTCCAATCCATTCATCGTTCACACTGAATCCTACATCATTTAATTTCTGGGCTGTTGAAATTACTTGATTGACGTAATCTTCCACCGATGAACATTCCACCAATTGAATGGAGCACAATTTCTGCAACAGGCCAATTCGTCTATCCAATCCGCTATCTTGAAAAAGATTTTTGAGAGACTTCCAGACTTCCGCTGATGTGTTGCAATCTCGCACATGCACATATAAGCTTTTGTCAATAGCTAGGATTATCATGCATCTTGCCTTTTTATCCTTCTCAGCATCCAAAATGCCATTGTCTCCTGAAGGTTCAATACAATTCCAAGAGTCCTCTAATTCCAATTGCGTTTTCATGGCAAAGCTCCATGTTGACCAATTTTCGGATCCAACAAGCTTTTCCATCTGTTGTATTGTTCCAATCGAATTCATTGCACAAATTTCAGGACAAATTCCACGAGAAAAAAAAATATTCAATTAACAGATTTTCTCTGGGCCCATAACCTTTTAGCAGAGCAAAAATAAAATACGTCTTTTCAGTTGAACGATTTGATATAACAATGAAGAAAATATTTTATTGACATAAGTTTCAAAGACAAGAACAAACAAAAAAAAAATAATTTACAAAATCAAAGCCTACTTGTTTTGTTCGCACAAGTACATTTTCAAATAAGTACTTTTCTAACAGAAATCCCACGTGATCTGTCAAATACTAATGCATGAAAATCCTAACCTCAAAAAAATCACCCTTTATATCAGGTTATGGACCGTTTTGGACCATACTTAGCACAGTTGTTGGAAGTAAAAAACACTTCATGCAAAATTTCAGGCACATCGGAGGATAATTGCGCCCTCTAGTGGCTCAAGAAGTCAAGATCCAAGATCGGTTTATACGACAGATATATCAGGTTATGGACCAATTTGAACCATACTTAACACAGTTGCTGAAAGTCATAACGAAACACTTCATGCAAAATTTATGCCAAATCGGATGAGAATTGCCCCCTCTAGTGGCTCAAGAAGTCAAAATCCAGGACTAGTGTAAATGGCAGCTGTATCAGGTTATGGACCGATTTGAACCATACTTAACACAGTTGTTGAAAGTCCTAACATAACACATCATGCAAAATATATGCCAAATCGGATGAGAATTACGCCCTCTAGTGGCTCAAGAAGTGAAGATCCCAGATCGGTTTATATGGCAGCTATATCAGGTTATGGACCGATTTGGACCACAGTTAACACAGTTGTTGGAAGTAAAAAACATTTCATGCAAAATTTCAGGCAAATCGGAGGATAATTGTGCCCTCTAGTGGCTCAGGAAGTCAAGATCCAAGATCGGTTTATATGGAAGCTATATCAGGTTATGGACCGATTTGAACCATACTTAGCACAATTGTTGGAAGTCATAACATTTTCTGCCAAATGTACATTTTCTGCCAAATGGGATAAGAATTTCGCCTTCTAGTGGCTCAAGAAGTCAAGTTCCAAGATCGGTTTAAATGGCAGCTATATCAGGTTATGGACCGACTTGAACCATAGTTAATACAGTTGTTGGAAGTTATAACAAAACACCTTCTGCGAAATTTTAGCTAAATCGGATAAGGATTGGGTCCTCTAATGGCTCAAGAAGTCAACTTCCAAGATCGGTTTATATAGCAGCTATATCAAAACATGAACCGATATGACAAATTTACAATCCCAAACGACCTACACAGATAAGAAGTATTTATATTGAAAGTTAGCTTGCTGTCGACAGACATGGCACGACCGACTTTAAACAGTCATGACGATCAAGAATACATACTTTTTGGGGTCTTTGACGAATATTTCGAGGAGTTACTGACGGAATGACGATATTATTATACCCCCATCCTATGGTGGGGGGTATAAAAATATTCTTTGAATTCATATTCTCTAGTTTTTCACCAACTGAGTAGAGATTCTAGCTAATATCAACATGAAAATCGGCATCGCTAAAATGAAGAGTTTTTAACCTAAGTTGTTCTTAGGAATATTGACCAATGTCACAAAATTTGAAAATATTAAAAAAGGGACTTTTTTTATAAAAATTATATCATATGAAATTTTTCTCAAGAAAAAATTGGACTCAAAGTTTTTTTGTTTAATTTTACGAAAAATTAGTGTAGAATTTGCGCCCAGGACTTTCATAAATCTTGAACCCCTATCTAAGTTCAACCATTTAAACTAGCTGTTTGATCTATTGACTGATTTCGCCGCAAAAAAAATTTGCTTTATAAACGCTTGATTTTTAACAAATCAAATGTTTGAAAATTAACATTTAAATGGAGGTGGGGGCGGCCTTTGAAGTGGTTTATTTACTACAGTGTTCAACACCATGACCGCCCTGCTAATGAAGTTTGGATTTTTGTTTAATAGTTCCCTTGCTTTGGCTTCCTTCCGTTCCTTTTTCTGCAAAAGTTAGCTTTTTGCCTCGATTTAGCTTGACTACGGTTTTATTCATATTTGTCCTTCACCATAAGCAGAGGCAGTGGCAGTAGCACGCAACGAACAGTCTTTGGTCATGGTTGTGTTTTTTCGATTTTGCCCTTTGTATTGCAGTGAGCGCAACATTATGCGGCAACTTCTATGATTGTTTTTATTCCAAGAACACTTGCTCCCTTTTTGTGAGTGCTAAAAGTGTGCAGTTGTATTGCAGTGTATGAACTATGTAAGAGCACACATATACAGATATTTGCTAAGGCACATATATCATAAGGTCTTACATATGTGCATATGAGGCACAGCCATAAATATGTTGCATTACACGCAGTTTTCCACTGACCTGGTAACAATTCCTGCTTGATAATGGACTTTATGTGGCCATTTTGGTATGGAGTCTTCTTTTGTGTGGCTCATGCTAGTATTTCCTTAATATGAGAGTTGTTTAATGAGGCTTAGGATTAAAACATTTTAATGCATAACCCCTATGTATGAGGCTACTATCATTGCGTAATTACAATTGGGAAGTGTTAATGAGGTAGATTTATTACACACGCCATGAAATGTGGAATAGTCTGTTTTCAAAGGTTGAAGATTTCAATCAAAATCGACAGAATAACAAGTAAAAGCGTGCTTAGTTCGGCCGGGATGGAACTTATATACCCTCCACCATGGATTGTATTTGTAAAGATCTTTGAATGACTTTTTCAAGTAC
This sequence comes from Stomoxys calcitrans, assembly GCF_963082655.1. Lineage (NCBI taxonomy): Eukaryota > Metazoa > Arthropoda > Insecta > Diptera > Muscidae > Stomoxys > Stomoxys calcitrans. The sequence continues at coordinate 74,480,598 of NC_081553.1, read as the reverse complement.
AAAATCTCCAGTCCAGTCCAGTTCAGTCCAAAAACACCACCTCCAAAATTTCAAGGAAATCGAATAATAATTGCGCCCTCCAGAGGCTCAAAAGGTGAAGATCGGTTTATATAGCAGCTAGATCAGGTTATATACCGATTTAGACCATAGTTGGAAGTCGTACCAAACGACATATGAAAAATTTGCGTCCTCTAGTAGCCCAGTCCTAGAGGACGCAATCGGGAGATCGGTTTATATGGCGGCTATATCAGGAATTTTTTTTCACGTAACCAAAACGCAGGGGATGTTCCTTATATATGCAGTGCCTTGCGTTGGTAATTAGGAAAGTTAAGGGTTGGAGGGGGGAAAGAGGGAGTAGTGTTTCTTAATATTTGTCTTAAATCTCTAAACGTCAATGTCGGTGGGGAAGACATTAGCCGGAAGTCCAAATACGAATGGTTCGGGCAAAAAATGTATTTTCTCGGTAAGGCATGGTTTGGTCGACTGGCCAATCAATTACAAACGGGTGTGAGTTCCTGGCAAGTCTTCTATTCCTGGTGAACATCGTAACGTCAGGGATAAGAAGACGAATTTCCCTGGAACACACGCCATGAAAATAACGATAGAGCAATACAACGCTACCCACATTCAGACGATGTTTAAGGGAAGCAATAGAGTTGGATTCCCTACTGTCCCCAATAAACACCATCGATGTCCCCAATAAACACCAAGGATGATTTTGGAGCTCCTGGCCATATATGAGAGTTATATTCCATCCTAGGCCTGATGTAGGTAGTCTAGATATTGAGAAGATCAAAAGAGGCAAAATATTTCTTGCACCGCTTAAGAAAGCCCAAACACTTGAATGCTTCTTTCGACACTTCGAATACGTGTTTTGACCAACGGACATCACATTGTGTCTTCATGCCCAGAACATCAAGAGCATCTGACTGCTCAATACTTATAACGTCGATAGATATCGACGATTAAAGTGGGTCAGTGAATCGCTTGTGAGACAAGAAACAGCACTGCGTCTTCTGTGCGTTAAAGTCTACTCTGTTCATTCTATCCCACTCGGAAATGGCCAATAAGTCGTGGGAGGGCGTCTCATCCGTAATGTCCACAATTTCTTGAGGACTGGGCCTCTTGTCCACAATTTCTTGAGGACTGGGCCTATGGTCGAATGAATATGAATGACATAGACAACTGTCATCGGCAAATGAGTAGACTGGATTCGAAGTCTGACCCAATAGATCGTCAATGAATATAAGAAAAAGGGAAGGGGAAAGGACAGAGCCTTGTGGCACACCTGCGGTCAGTGTATACTCATCAAATGAGAACCCATCTACAACAACTCGTATAGTGCGATCTCTGAGAAAGCTCGATATAAACCGAACGAAGTTATTACTAACACCAAAAGCGACAAGCTTTGATATAAATGCACAGTGCCAGACCCTATCAAATGCCTTGGAGATATCCAGAGCCACGACCTTACTCCCACCAAACTGGTGGATAGAGCGACTCCAAAATGCCATTAGGTCTCTCGCAGAGCGATTTCTGCGTAACCCATATTGTCTGTCGCTAAGAAAGCCATTGAACTCTATGTATCTGACAAGATGATGGTTAACCATACTCTCCATAACCTTGGAGAGCGCAGAGCATAACGCAATTGGCAGGTAAATCGCGGGGTTGTACACCCCACCTTTTTTGGGGATGGGCTGAATGTTCGCAATCTTCCAACGCGCCGGTAAAACTTCCGCACGGTAAGCAAGGTTGAAAAAGTTGTGTAGTGGACGAGCAAGCGTCGAAGAGCACTTACAAAGGACATGTGTTGATATACCGTCCGGGCCCGGAGATTTATTAACGTCGAGATCCGCAAGGACCCTTTTAACTCCACGTGTGGAATCGGCCTAGGTACACTATCAATCACGGGGAGTGGTTGATTGCTAAACGGCAAGGAAGAATTTCCTGCAAACATTTCAGCCAATAGATTAGCCTTATCAACCGGATCAGTGAACACCTGATCATACTTAACAAGAGTTGGGATTGCCGAAAGGTTGTCCTTTACTCCTTTTACGAATGACCAAAAGCTCTTGCTTCCCCTCGGAGAAGCAATAACTATGGCACGAAGACGTTGTTCGTAAAGAAACTTTTCGTGTCTAAGTTGTCTGTTTGCGAAGCATTTCTGTATTGGCATTTTTGTTGAGACGCCAAGTCCTTAATGCATCCTCTTTTGATCTGACAGCATCTCTGCATGCCCGGTTAAACCAAATTTTATCTTTTGATTGAACCGATAAATTCTTAGTCGGAATAAACGATCTCATTCCTTCGCATGCCTATAATTTGCCTGGGCCATCGGCCTTCCTCGGCAAACCAGCACGCTCTTTTAGAGGGTGGAATAATAGAAGACGCATCGCTCTCAGGTTTATTTGGTGCGAATGATCCTAAGACTCTCACTAATGGGGAGAAAAGCTCCCTAATTTGGGCTCGGAAATTTGCTGCACAGGCTACCCCAAAGACTACACTTCTACATTTGGAAATTGCACCTGGAGGGCATCCCATGTTTAAAAGAACTAAGGCGAACAACTGTAAGAGGGGGCGAACAACAGTACTTTCGGCACAAATTCTGCATGTCTATCCCTTCTAGACCAGAAAAGGAAGTGGAAACTACGGAGACATAGTGGTCAAGCGGATCACGAAGGCCCTGAATGACTCGCTTGTGTCAGCATGTCCTAGTGCCAAGCCAAGGGGCAAACAGCGACCGCCATAGTGGACCCCAGAGCTGGTTGGTCTAAGGAAGGACTGCAGAAAACTCTTCAACAGAGCAAAGGCCACAAGAGCACCACACGATTGGATCAACTATAAGGCTGAGCTAAGAGAATATAAGGGCGAGATTAGAAAGGCTCAGAACAAATCCTGGGTGGAATTATGTAGCTCCGTGGAGGATACATCTGATGCCTCTGGGCTAAGAAAGATTTTGTCCTCGAGACCTATTACGGCAGGGTATATTCAGAAGTCAAAGAATATATGGACAATGTCTAGTGGGGAAACTCTAGAACTATTCGTTTATACACATTTCCCGGGAAATTCTCCAACGGACAACGTGACGCCAGAAAAGTTTGTCACTGGTATGTATTGGTCGGAGGCTATTAAGGAAATTGTGCCTGAGCCGAAAATCCTTTTGGGTGATAAAAAGTTTCGACTCCTTTAAGTCGCTAGGCCCTGATGATGTATCAACGGTTGAATTACAAGCTGTGTCTGATAGATTGGTTCCCTGGCTTAGAGAGATATATTCTGCTTGTATCAGAATGTCATATAAACCGGTGGGATGGAGGGACACCAAGATCATTTTCATTCCTAAAACAGGAAAACCCTACCACACTAAGGCGAACGATTTTCGTCCTATCAGTCTGTCATCCTTTATGCTGAAGACCTTTGAGAGGTTGATAGAAACATATCTTAGGGCAAAGATCCCTGGAGATCTCCTGTCACGGCAGCAGCATGCATATAGTAAAGGCAAACCACTGAAATAGCCTTTCACGGTGGGGTCGGCCACATAAAGGGTTCTCTCGCTGTCAAGGAATACACAATGGTAGTATTTTTTGACATTGAAGGTGATTTCAATAAAGTAAAACCGACGTCAATCAGGAAGGAGTTGGAGTTTCGAGGCATCAACTCTACCATTGGAAAGTTTAGTCATTAAAAGATGCATTACGGTAAGCTTGGGATCTGTGGATCTGAAAAGATGGTTCAGCAGCAGGAATACCTCAAAAAGGTGTACTATCTCCTCTACTTTGGAATATAGCCATTAACAATATGTTGTTGTCTCTGGAAGAAGTTGGTGTAAAAGTGGTTGCGTATGTTGAAGACGTGGCAATTGCGGTTAGGGGAAAGTTTCCTAGAACTCTAAGAGATATACGTCAGAAAGTTCTACATGCAACAGCGAAGTGGGCTACCGAAAGTAGTCTAGGTATAAATCCGTCCAGGACAGACGTAGTTCTTTTCTGCAGGACATACAAGTTGCCTGCTGGGGAACCTGTCTCCTTGGAAGGAGAGAATTTTCCATTTACAGAAAGCGCAAAATACCTGTGTGTTTTGCTGGACAGGCATTTTAACTTCAAATCCAACATTTTGAAAAGGGCAAGAAAGGCTAATCTTGCCCTGTGCACCTCCAAGAGAGCCATTGGCTAAAGTTGAGGGTTAAGACTGTGCGTCATGCACTGGGTATATTCTGCAGTTGTCAGACCTTTAATGCTATATGGTGTTGTTGTCTGGTGGACGGCGCTTTAAAAGTCCACCTACTGCTCAATACTTAACTGGATCCAAAGGATGGCTCGCTTGTGCATCACAGCCGCACTGATGACGACATCATCTAATGCACAGAATTTAATGCTACATCTTATGCCTCTAGACATTGTGGCTACCCAAATTGCAACGACCACTGCCGTGAGGTTAAGGGAGCTTTCTCATTGGTCATGTGACGGCTACGAACACTGTGTTATTCTTGATACAATACCCGCTGTTTCACTCAGTGTGGATTACACCCCTACCTGAGCCGCTCTTTGGTAAAAGGTACTGTACAACAATTTCTGGTAGAAACGATTGGATTTACGATATACCTGGTAACAGAAATTACCTAGACTTCTATACGAATGGTTCCAAACTAAACGACCAGGTGGGCTATGGAGTATATTCTAAAAATCTAGAACTGGTCATATCGAAAAGCTTACCCCACCACTGCAGTGTGTATCAAGCGGGGATCCTTGCAATTAAGGAAGTGGTGGAATGGCTAAGATGTAACGTTATTACGAGAATTGGCATAAATATCTTCTCAGACAGCCAGGCAGCCATTAAATCCCTGGAGAACGTATTACTGAACACAAAATCCGCCCTCGACTGTCGCAGAACTCTCAACGAGATGGCTGAACAGTTCAAAATTCACCTTTTCTGGGTGCCGAGCCATAGAGATATCCCAGGGAGTTGTAAATCAGGCGAGTCTGGGAGACTAGGAACTACCCTACATATGCCAGGGATACTGGAATCTGTGGGTATATCTCTAGCGACATGTAAGCTTAGTTTTCAGGACCAGGCCCGAAGAACAACGAATGATAGATGGCCACAAAGAGGGGGCTGTGAGCCTTCCAAAACTATGTGGCCTAATCTAGACTTGAATAGGTCTACTGCTTTACTGTCATTGGCTGGAGCAGACTTCTCAGTCATTGTGTCCGCCATGACAGGTCACTGTCTAATGGGAAAACATGCTAACAGACTGAAGGTTGCCAGCAACGACTTTTGCCGAAGCTGTGGGACCATCAAAGAAGAATAGTTTATAGAACACCTTCTGTGTGTGTGTCCCGCACTAGCAGTCAGTGAGATGCTATAGAGTGATTACAACAGACCGAGGGACAGACGGACGGACGGACAGACACACGGACATCATTAAATCGTTTTAGAATTTTACGACGATCCGATTTATTGGGTTGCCCAAAAAGTAATTGCGGATTTTTCATATAGTCGGCGTTGACAAATTTTTTCACAGCTTGTGACTCTGTAATTGCATTCTTTCTTCTGTCAGTTATCAGCTGTTATTTTTAGCTTGCTTTAGAAAAATAGTGTAAAAAAAAGTATATTTGATTAAAGTTCATTCTAAGATTTATTAAAAATGCATTTACTTTCTTTTAAAAAATCCGCAATTACTTTTTGGGCAACCCAATGTATATACTTTGTAGTGTCGGAAATTGATATTTCGATGTGTTGCAAACGGAATGACTACATGAATATACCCCATATCCTATGGTGTTGCGTATTAAAAATGAGGTACATATGGTAGTAAGCTAGAAACTTATTTTTCGCGTGGTGCTAATGAAGTCGCATCAGAGCGGACCGGGTGCAGCTAGTTTGCATTATAAAAGCGGACCTTTGGCAAATCTTATTTTCATGCCTTATTAGGGCAGAAATGTTAGATATAATATGACTGCGATATCAAAAGCCATCAAAATGAGCAGAAAATGCTCCCAGCTCATTTTTCAACATTTCTCATCTTTTTCTCTATGGTAGTCATCCCCTGATTAAATTTTGGCGATCAGTTCCCTTGTACTTCAAAAAGAGGAGTCGCTTTCCCGTTTCGAAGTCAGCCATAAAGAGAATGCCTCTTAAAACGAGCTAAATTAGAATTAGAGCAGCACTTTTTAGTGTGAGAGAAAACTCCTTACTTTTTGTGGAAAATTCAGAATTTTTAAATAATTTGATGTATTTCTAGAGGAAGTTGGAAACGAATAACAGCTTCTTTTTCATTTAATTGCTCATATATTAATATGCGCATTTGCATATGTACGCACTTGGACACATTATCCATGGCATAAATACACATTGTAAACCCAAGACATATGGGTTTTACTCAAAATGGTTTTTCTAGAATTCAGTGGATTTTGAAGCTTCGTTTTAGTTGGGTCGACCCTAATTTGTTTTGTCACTGTGATCTTACATGTCCATTCCATTCGAATAATGAAGTTAACAGGTAACAGTTCCCAGAAGGTTTACCTGTTGTTTTTATTTTCATTTATTTAGCCAACAATGTGGTTTGACCAACTGAAATACTTTTAAAGTTAAAGTAAGTGGCCTGAAAGAATTTTTATGCAACGAAAATATTCTGTGCCACAAAATTGTGGTTAAAACCCCAAGCATGGTTGAAAAAAACAAATTTGTTTATTTTTTTCTTAATTTCTTAAGTAAGGGATTTTATGCATTTTTAGCTAAAGTGGTTTTTGAGTATTTGTGGCAAGGTTTATGTGAAGGCAGCTTGCATTGTTCAAAGTGCAAGAGAACAAACGGAAGATATAAATATGAAAACAAGTAAAAGTATGCTAAAAGTTCGGAAGGGCCGAATCTTATATACCCTCCACCATGGATCGCATTTGTCAAGTTCTTTGCCCGATAGCTCTTTATAGGCAAAGAAAGGATAATAGATAAGAACTGCAATGCTATTGGAGCTATATCAGGTTATGAAACGATTCAGGCCATACTTGGCATGGATGTTGGAGACCATAGTAAATGTCATTGTGCAAAATTTCAACCAAATCGGAAAAGAATAATGTCCACTCGAGGAGCTTTATCAGGTTATACAACGCAAAATTGCAATCTTTGCCCTTGAACATTCCATTAAGGAAAAGGGGCAAACTTCTTACAAATCAATGAGTGCAGTCCGATTCAAGTTTAAGCTCAATGATAAGGGGTCTTCTTTTTATAGCCGAGTCCGAACGGCGTGCCGCACCTCTTTGGAGAGAAGTTTTACATGGCCTAGTCCTCAGAAATGTTGCATTAGGAGGGGAAAACCACCGCTGAAAATTTTTTCTGATGGTCTTGCCAGGATTCGCATCCAGGCGTTCAGCATCATAGGCGGACATGCTAACCTCTGCGCTACGGTGGCCTCCAACAACGACTCAGACCATATTCCACAAGTATGTTAGAGGTCATGGAAAAAGTCACTGTGCAAGGATCGATATAAACCGATCGGGAGTTCGGTTTATATGGAAGCTTTATCACGTTATACAACGACTCAGGCCATATTTGACAAGTATGTGGGAGGTCATGGAAAAAGTCACTGTGCAAAATTTCTCCCAAATCGAATAGCAATTACGCCCTCTGGCGGCTCAAGAAGTATAATCGGGAGATCGATTTATATGGGAGCTATACCAGGTAATGAACCGATTCCAACCATATTTGGCACATACTCGGTTACAGGTCATAGTCAAAGCCACAGTGCCAAATTTCAGTCAAATCGGTTAGGGATTAAGCCCCAATGAAATTACCCCAAAAAAGTGCAATAAGCCCCATACATTTTGGGACTTATTGCGCAGTGAAAGAAGTCCAAAATTTTTGGAAAAAGTTTCATAACTTTAGGGAATTATATAATTTTTGCCCCTTAATTAAGAAATAAGTCCGAAATTTTGAGACATATTAAATTTTTGCCTTTGGAATCATTTAACTTTCTTGGGTCTTATTGCATTTTTTTACGTTGGGACTTATTTCAATTCGGACCATACTTGTCATAGAGAACGTCATAGTACAAAATTTCATCCAAATCGTATTAGAACTGCGCCTTCTAGAGGCTCAAGAAGTATAAACTGGAGATCGGTTTATATGGGAGCTATTTTTATACCCACCACCGAAGGATGGGGGTATATTCATTTTGTCATTCCGTTTGTAACACATCGAAATATCCATTTCCGACCCTATAAAGTATATATATTCCTGATCAGCGTAAAAATCTAAGACGATCTAGACATGTCCGTCCGTCTGTCCGTCTGTCTGTTGAAATCACGCTACAGTCTTTAAAAAAAGAGATATTGAGCTGAAATTTTGCACAGATTCTTTTTTTTTCCATAACCAGGTTAAGTTCGAAGATGAGCTATATCGGACTATATCTTGATATAGCCCCCATATAGAACGATCCGCCGATTTAGGGTCTTAGGCCCATAAAAGCCACATTTATTATCCGATTTTGCTGAAATTTGGGGCAGTTAGTTGTGTTAGGTCCTTCGACATCCTTCGTCATTTTGGCTCAGATCGGTCCAGATTTGGATATAGCTGCCATATAGACCGATCCTCCAATTTAGGGTCTAAGGCCCATAAAAGCCACATTTTTTATCCGATTTCGCTGAAATTCGGGACAGTGAGTTGTGTAAGGCCCATCGACATTCATCGTTAATTTGGCTTAGATCGGTTCAGATTTGGATATAGCTGCCATATAGACCGATCCTCCGATTTTTGGTGCTAGGCCCATAAAAGGCACATTTATTGTCCGATTTTGCTGCAACTCGGGACAATGAGTTGTGTTAGGCACTTCGACATCTTTCTTCAATTTGGTCCAGATCGGTTCAGATTTGGATATAGCTGTCATATAGACCGATTTTTTGATTTATGGTTTTGGGCCCATAAAATGCTCATTTATTGTCCGATGTCGCCGAAATTTGGGACAGTGAGTTAAGTTCAGCCCCTTGACATACTTCTGCAATATCGCATAGATCAGTCCAGATTTAGATATAGCTGCTATATAGACCGATATCTAGGTTTTAGGTTTTGGGGCCATAAAAGACGCATTTATTGTCCGATGTCGCTGAAATTTGAGACAGTGAGTTTGGTTAGGCTCTTCAACGTCCTTCCTTAATTTTGCCCAGATCGGTCCAGATTTGAATATAACTGCCATATAGACCGATCTCTTGACTTAAGGTTTTGGGCCCATAAAAGCGACATTAATAGTCCGATTTCGCTGAAATTTGGGACAGTGCTTTGTGTTAGGCTCTTCGACATTTTTATGCAACTTGTCCCAAATCGGTCCCTATTTGGATATAGCTGCCATGTAGACCGATATCCCGATATAATGTCTTGGCCCCATAAAAGGCGCATTTATAATCCGATTTCACTGAAATTTGGCACAGTGACTTATGTTAGGCTTTTCGACATCCGTGTCGTATATAGTTCAGATCGGTTTATTTTTAGATATAGCTAATGTACTTATTAATATTTGGTCCAAATCGGAACATATTTGGATATATCTCATATGGGACATAAGGTATAAAATTTTCACCGAATTTTGATGAATGGTGGTTTACATATATACCCGAGGTGGTGGGTATCCAAAGTTCGGCCCGGCCGAACTTAACGCCTTTTTACTTGTTAAATATAAACTAAGATAGCCCATTTAGAATCCCAAACTACCTTCACTAATTGGAAGTATTTGTACATATTTTCAAGCACCTAGCTTTACTCCTTCGACTGTTAGTGTGTTTTCTACAGACATACAGATGGATGGTCTTGATTAGATCTACTTAAAATTTCATGGTAATCAATAATATTTATACTTTATGGGGTCTTAGACCAATATTTCGATGTGTTACAAACAGAATGAGTAAGTAAGTATACCCCTATTCAATGGTGTAGGGTATAAAAATTAGATTGCAGTTGTCCAAGGAAGTAGAATGCAAATTTTGTAAGCAACGTATATGAAAAATTGATAGACATTAACCTCAGTACGATTAGAGAAAAACAAAGTAGGATGTCCCTACTCGTATGTGGTGAAGGTATAACAAATAAAAGCGTGCTAAGTTCGACCGGGCCGAATCTTAGGAACCCACCACCATGGATTCTGCTAAAAATTTATTTAAAACTAGCTGACCCGCTGCGCCTTCTTTTACTTTATACGGAACAAAAGTTTCCTTGGAATATTTGTTTTCGACAATTAAAGCGCTTTTATGCTACGAAAATAGTATATCGCTTGACAAACCATTAAACAATATAAGTGCCTTTATCTGAATCCCATATGATCTTTATTGGTCTACGAATTTAAGTTTGGATGTAAGGTGTACTCCATTCTTAAAATACTTCATTTCAGCCCGATGTCTGATTTAGTGGTATTTTCGGGGGAGAGATGGTCTCCCAGATACTTGGCCCTGGAAAAATATCAGCATCGTGCTCTTCTCTCAAATTCCATTTATTTAAACCCCATATTGCCACTGGCTTAAGAGGAGTTTACAGGATGAGGCGTCCCCCCAACACATGGCCCCAAAATAGGTTATCAAATTCGTTTTCTAATCTCAAATACCATTCATTTGGGCCACATATTGACATGGTCGAAAAATTCTTTCCCTTTTGGGGTGTTTTGGGAAAGGGGTGATCCCCCAAAATGCATGATCCTATATTTGGATATCAAATTCGTATTCTACTCCCAAATACCTTAATTTGAGCCCCATATTGCGATGGTCACTAATAAATTGCTGTTTGTGTGGTATTTTGGTCCCGAAAATGGGTATCAATTCTTCCTCTACCCCCCAATACCTTTCATTTTAGCTCCACATTGCCCAATTTAGGGGTGTTTTGACGATTGGGGTGGTCCCCCAAACACTATGCTCTGAAAATAATGGGTTGCCCAAAAAGTAATTGCGGATTTTTCATATAGTCGGCGTTGACAAATTTTTTCACAGCTTGTGACTCTGTAATTGCATTCTTTCTTCTGTCAGTTATCAGCTGTTACTTTTGGCTTGCTTTAGAAAAAAAGTGTAAAAAAGTATATTTGATTAAAGTTCATGCTAAGTTTTATTAAAAATGCATTTACTTTCTTTAAAAAAATCCGCAATTACTTTTTGGGCAACCCAATATATCAGCAACGTGCTCTATTCTCATATATTTGAATCCCATATTGCCATTGGCCTCAAAATTGGATATCAAATTCGTTTTCTAATCTCAAATACCATTCACTTAAACCCCTTATTGAAAAAGCCAGCAAATATGTCCAGTTTTGGATATGGGCCCTAAAAACTATGAATATCGAGCTCCACTGTCTTGAAGACAGAAAATACTTACTATTTGGATGGTGTTGTGGGGGTGAGGTGGCCCCATAGACACTTTTCCCGATTATTGATATCAGATTCGTGATTTACTCCCAAAGACCTTTCATTTGAGCCCCATATTGCTATGGTCGTAAATTTGTCCCCTTTGGGTGATGTTTTTGGGGAGAGGCGGCCCCCCAAACACTTGGTCCCATATTTGGATAGCAGATTCGTATTCTACATTCAAATACCTTTTATTTGAGCCCCATATTCCCATGGTCAGTAAATAAGTCATGTTTGGGGGGTGTTTTGGGAAAGGGGTGGACCCCCGGAAACGTGGTCCCACATTTGGGTATCAGATTCGTATTCTACCCACAAATACCTTTCATTTGAGTCCCATATTGCCATGGTTGGTAAATATGTCCGATTTAGGGGTGTTTTGGGGCTTGGGGTGGTCCCCCTAACACTTGGTTCGATAATTGGATATCAGATACGTTTTCTTATCCTAAATACCTTTCATTTGAGTCCCATATTGTCGTGATTGGTCTTAAGATATGTTTGGTAGGTTTTAGGGTGGGGCGGCCCCCCCTAGGTACCCCATCCGAAATTTGGATACCAAATTTTTATTTTTAGGGTACTATATGAGAGCAAACAAAATTTCAAAATTAAATCGCACCACCCATCTCCGAGATCTGCCGTTTCTGAAAATTAGGGTAAGGGGAAGGTCCGCCCCCCCTCCAGATATCAAAAAATGCAGTACCCTTTTTTCACCACGGGATCATTATGCACCATGTGTAAAAATTTCTAGAAAATCGGTTCAGCCGTTTCTGAGTCTAGGAACACACAAACATACAAACAAACAAACAAATCTACAAACAAACACAAATTGATTTTCATATATTGGGTTGCCCAAAAAGTAATTGCGGATTTTTCATATAGTCGGCGTTGACAAATTTTTTCACAGCTTGTGACTCTGTAATTGCATTCTTTCTTCTGTCAGTTATCAGCTGTTACTTTTAGCTTGGTTTAGAAAAAAAGTTTAAAACAAGTATTTTTGATAAAAGTTCATTCTAAGCTTTATTAAAAATGCATTTACTTTCTTTTAAAAAATCCGCAATTACTTTTTGGGCAACCAATATATAGGATTATTTAGTTTAGTTAAAGGGCATAATTTTATTCTAAAGGGTGATATTTAAAGTGCTATAAGAGAGTTAAAAAAAAAAAATAAAATTGAGAAAAATGCATGAAGTCTTAATTTGATCGATAGTACGGTCCACATTATTTAATGTTTGAAGATTATTTCACGCAAATGACTGCGCCACAAATGGTCCATCCGATTAGTCCAATTTTGGCATGACAAACTGTATATACCCTCATCCTTCCCTGGTGGGTATAAATATATAATTCCTTGGTATTTCATTTCAATATTACATTTGTTACAAAAACAAGTGGCACAAGAGCACAGTTAAATTAGAAGTGCATAACTGTGTAACCAAAACATTGTAATTAGTTAACAAGAAATACTAAAATTAAAAAATATGTTCTCCAATTAATTATGCGCTCAAATTAAGCCGCAAAACAAGTTTAAGTTTTCGCCCCAAACCACTTAATTCAGCTACTTTAACTACTCTATAACAGGTCTATGAACTGGGTAATGTAACGTGCACTCTGACAATTCCTCATTGCAAGAAGTTTGCGTGTCCAAAATAGCACCAAGTGAGGGTGCCAACAAAAGGCAATAACAACACTTGTGGCAGCGACAACGGTAACAACGACAACAGCGCCAAATATGTATCAAAGGAATAAATTAAGCATTAACACTCAACGGCTGTGCTGTTTATGGCGTTACCTGCTCAACGTTTTGGGTGAACAATCAATACACCCTCATGGCTCACGAAATTCTTAAAAATTCAATCATTTTCGGCAAAAATTCTTAAAGTTAACTATGACAAGTGCAAGTGAAGTGTAATGGTATAGGTGAGATTATTTGATGATGGCAATAGTACTCTACTCACACACACACACACACACACACCATAACAGCCACTCATCTCTTCCCTTATAAGGGGATGCAATATATACGTTTGCAATTAACCCTTTGGGGAATATGTTCAGAGTGAGGAAGGTCTTAAACACTTTTGACACAACTGACAAATTTAATTATATGTTAATGCTGTGAAATTTTGTAAATTCTCTGTGCGTGTTCAAACCGCCATCAGAGTGTGGAAACACAAACAGTTTTTAAGCGCACAAAACGTGCACTTAAATAAATTTTAATTAAGGATTATTAAGTTTATACGGTAAATTCGTCACTAAACGGAAGTGCAAACAATTACTTAAAAGTTCTAATGCATAGAGATATGCATAAAAATATGGCTGAAGTTGGCAATATATGGCTTCTATGAAGTCAATTATTTAAAACGATCTACAGCACAGTACAATCACAAAATAGGGACATTATATTCCACCATTTTTTTCAATGAAATTGGCTAAAAATAAAATGTGAAGTGATGATATATTATTATTATATAAAAATAAAATTGTTGCGCTTTGTTTGTTTGTTAATCCGTTCCGTATAGACTCAAGAACGGCTGAACCGATTTTCATGAAATTTTCACAGATGGTAGAGTTTGGGCCCCCGCTGAAAATAGAGTACTACATTTTTTGATATCCGAAGGGGATATCAACCCCAATTTTCAAATACGCTAGAACTTGGAGATGCGTGCACCGATTTAAGCGAATTTTTGTACGCCACTTATGGTACTCCAAAACACCAAATTGGGTAAAAAATTTTGGGGTTAAATAATCTGGGGGGACGCCCCATCCCAAAACCCACCCGAACAGATATGTGCAACGATTGGGACAATATGGGTATCAAATGAAAGGTATTTAAGAGTAAAGTACGAATTTGGTATACAAATTTCACTCTTAAGTTTCGGGGCGGTGCCCCACACCCAAAAAAGCCCCAAGAGGACACTTTCACCGCTTTGGGCAATATGGGTATCAAATGAAAGTTATTTGAGAGTAGAGTACGAACTTAGCATTAAAATGTTACCCTAAGTGTCGGGGGCCCACACCACTGTTATAAGAATATCTATACACATCTGTTATAAGAATTTCGTCCAAGGTGTCCTGGGGGCCTCCTCAATCCAAAAAACCCCCAAAACGGGCATAAATGTCCAACGTCACAAAATGGGTAGCGAATGAAAGGTCTATGGGACTTGACTACGAATCTGGCATGCACAATTAGGACAGAGTCTGGGACCGGCCCACCCACTAAATACCCTTCAATAGGACGTGTAGTTCGATCGGGATAATATGTCACTTAAAAGAAAGGTCTATGACAGCATATTTCGAATTTAATGTTGGTATAAGAATTTAAGTATCTGGGTCACGTCCTACCGTTCCGCAGGACAGTAGATCGCGACAATAAAAGAGTCAAATAAATTGTCGTTTGGTTTTTAGCGTCGGGGGGACCGACCCTCTCCTCCCAACCGACTATAGCAATATGTAGCTCCAATGTAATTTTCGGGAGTGGAATATGAATCTGATAGCCACTTTTGGGGCAAAGAGTTTGGCTACTCCAATCCACCACCAAATCCAGGAGAATGAAGTAGATCTAATATCCAAACTTTAATGGGCGGACCCTCCCCTTACCCTATGTCTTAAAACGCCAGATCTTGGAGATGGGTGGGATATCTAGGCGGCCTCCCCACCTTCAAACCACCAGCCAAATGGAATATAAACCAATAATGACAATATGGGACTCAAGTTAGAGGTATTTGAGACCAGAGAACGAATCTGATGTATGCCCCATACCGGACATATTTACCGACCATAGCAATATACGGCTCCAATGAAAGGTATTTGGGAGAAGAGCACCAACATAACCACATTGGTCGTTCCAGCACCCCCAAATAGGGCTCAGATAAAATAAAAATTGAGTCAACCCCTTTTTATATGTTTTGTTTCTTATATCTTTCACTGCTAAGGTTAAGTACTTATTTGATGAAATTGCATGCTGTGTTTGACGTTTTTTGTTGCGGTTGTGTGCTGTGTACTTTTTTTATGTGTAGATTACTTTAGGAGACAGAGTCCACACCACTATTGTGCATAATATGGTGGTGTGTACAATCATTAAGTAAAATTTTCTTTGAAATGAATTTTCAAGAATAAACAACTTAACTGTTATGCAATAACACGAATTCTGTTTCAAGTGCTTCGCCTTCTATACATATTAATCAAAGTGATACTTTATTTTATGATCATGTGTTAATTATGGTACTTACCCTGTTTGATGTGCAAGGTAACTGGACATAATCCATAATTAAGATTTTTTCATTTTTCATATTTTCTACCACAATAATCACACACACACAATCATTAAGGACAAGTCATTGATGTATGATGTACCTTTTTATTTTATTTCATAATTTGTGGCACATAAAAGTGCCACACATTTAAGTTATGAAAGTATGTTTACCTTCAACTAATTTCTGTATTTAAATCTTTTCGTTTCCATGTCAAACATCAGGAGTGAGGTATGTGTGGTTATAATTGCCATTATTCATTTTAATATGCATGCAGATGTGTTGCCAACCCAAAACAGATATATAATAAGTGTGTGTGTGTATGTGTGTTTATCCTACATTGAGGTTGATGAAGAAATTATCAAAATAATGGCAACATATTTTAATGGGAACTCATTAACTATCAACATGGGGTCAGACGAACTGGCTAAGTATAAAGAATTAATTTGTAAACAAATTAGGTTTTCGGGTTAATATCCAAGCACACACGCACACATTTAAACAAACATATATCATGTGAAATTAACACTGTTGTGGGGCCACACGTTTATTTGCCTGAGAAGAGATATTAGAAAATGGTGATTTCAATAAATGTAGTTATAAGAAATTAAAATATTGTTGGAGCTATATTATTGGGAGATGTTAATGATAAAGAGAAGTAACAGGTGATTTTTTAAGAGCTATAGGTAATATTTCAAAAAATAAAAATGTAAAATTCAGATAAATGATTTGAATAGTTAATGTGGTCTATATAAATTAATGTTTGAATATTATTTCATGCAAATGTTGACCGTGGCTACGCCTCAAATGGTCCATCCGCTTAGTTCAATTTTGGCATATTTTTTCCAACATTTCGGCGGTATCTCACGAATAAATGCTACAATGCGCCAATTGAAGCGGTCTTATCTATATAGACATTAGATTTAACATAGCCCCCCAAACAATAGTCTAAAGCCGTTAAATCGCACGATCTAGGCGGTTAGTTGTCCGGTCCCAAACGGGAAATAACAAGTAAAAGCGTGCTAAGTTTGGCCGGGCCGAATCTTATATACCCTCCACCATGGATCGCATTTGTCGAGCTCTTTCCACAGTATCTCTTTTTAGGCAAACAATGGATAAACGAAAAGAATTGCTATGTTATTGGAATATGGTTCATTTTGGACCATAATTGAATTGAATATTGGAGACTATAATAGAAATCATTGAGTACATTTTCAACCAAATCTACAAAGACTTGCGCACTTTAGGGTCTGAAGAAGTAAAATAGGGAGATCGGTTTATAGGGGAGCTGCATTAGGCTATAAGCCGATTCATGCCATTTTCCTATAATAATTGCGCCCTCTAGTGGCTCAAGAAGTCAAGACCCCAGATCGGTTTATATGGAAGCTATATCAGGTTATGAACCGATTTAAACTATACTTAGCACAGTTGTTGAAAGTGATAACAAAACACATCATGCGAAATTCCAGCCAAATCGGATAATAATTGTGCCCTCTAGAGGCTCAAGAAGTCAAAACCCAAGATCGGTTTATATGGCAGGTTATTGGCCGATTTGAAACATTCTTAATACAGTTGTTGGAAGTCATAACAAAATACGTCATGCAATATTTCAGCCAAATCGAATAAGAATTGTGCCCTCTAGTGGCTCAAGATGTAAAGATCCCAGATCGGTTCATATAGCAGCTATATCAAAACGTGGACCGATATAGCCATTTACAATTCCAACCGACCCACGCTAATAAGAAGTATTTGTGCAAAATTTCAAGCGGCTAGCTTTACTCTTTCGAAAGTTAGCATGCTTTCGACAGACAGACGGACGGCCATGGTTAGTTCGACTTAAAATGTCATGACTATCAAGAATATATATACTTTATGGAGTCTTAGACGAATATTTCGAGGAGTTACAAACAGAATGACGAAATTAGTATACCCCCATCCTATGGTGGTCCATAAACGCCACATTTATTATCCGATTTTGCTGTATTTTGGCTAGTGACCTATGTAAGGACTTCTTGCCCTATATGGTTTCCATCGGTCTATGTTTGGATACAGCCGCCATGTTTACCGATCTCCTGATTAAGGGTTGGGTACGATTTCGCTTAAAATTTGGCACAATGGCCTTTGTAAGGGATTCGTGCCCTATATGGTTTCAATCGACCTATATTTGAATATGGCTCCCATATTAACCGATCTCACGATTTATGAACCCATGACCTTAAATTTTACCGATTTTGGTAAAATTGGCATAGTGAGGTATGCAAGGCTTTTCGATATCTGTGTTCAATATGGCCCCGATATTTCCATATTTGTAGATAGCTGCCACATTTACTGATCTCCCAATTTAAGGTATAGGGCCCATAAAAGACGCATTTATTTCGCTTAAATGTGGCTCAGTAAATTATGTAAAGCTTTTTAACATATTCGCATTATTTGGTTTCGATTGGTTTATATTTTGACTAGCATCCCCGTGATCCGCTTCGTTGCCCCCGTTTTTGATACCTCGTTTTTAGAGTAGGACTTCCAAAAACGTAAGTAGTCACTCAGTTTGTAATATTGGGTTGCCCAAAAAGTAATTGCGGATTTTTTAAAAGAAAGTAAATGCATTTTTAATAAAACTTAGAATGAACTTTAATCAAATATACTTTTTTTACACTTTTTTTCTAAAGCAAGCTAAAAGTAACAGCTGATAACTGACAGAAGAAAGAATGCAATTACAGAGTCACAAGCTGTGAAAAAATTTGTCAACGTCGACTATATGAAAAATCCGCAATTACTTTTTGGGCAACCCAATATTATATAGTTTTAATTATGTTTTGTATGGTTGACCTTAGATTGTTATTTGTGCAAACTAGTTATTAGTGCAAACTAAATCTCCTGCCGATAATTGACGTTGTCAATCGAAAAATTTCAAAGAAATTCCAACACCAATTACACCACAATTAGTACGTTCTTTCCACACATCGTATTTTTGTCAAAACTGCAATAATGTTTTTCAAATTGTTTAATTTTAGCAGTTCCCGTTCGCTGTAGGCGAAGATAAGCTATTTCGTACTATTTTGCGCTTTTTGGTACCAAAATGTACGAATTTTGAATGGATCATTTAGTCACCCATTATATATATTTTCT
Organism: Stomoxys calcitrans; assembly: GCF_963082655.1. Classification (NCBI taxonomy): domain Eukaryota; kingdom Metazoa; phylum Arthropoda; class Insecta; order Diptera; family Muscidae; genus Stomoxys; species Stomoxys calcitrans. Next base: position 74,461,859 of record NC_081553.1, on the reverse strand, counting down.
GTAAAGAAATACCAAATGGTACCAATCTTGGTATCAAAATGTATGAATTTTTATTAGACCAATCAGTCACCAATAGTATATTTCTTAGTTCTCTAGCTCCATCTATGAAGAAAGTTCCAAATGGTTCCAATTTTGGTACCAAAATGTGCGAATGGTGAATTGATAGCCACCCATCATATGTTTTTTAGTTGTACCTACATGCCGAATTTCAGTCCTCCAGCTCCATCTGAAAAGAAAGTACCAAATGGTATCCAAATGTAAAAATTTGTAATAGAACATTTAGTCACCCATCATAAATTTCTCTGTTGAAACTATATCCTAAATTTCGGACCTTTAGCTCTAGATACAAAGAAAGTACCAAATGGTACCAATTATTTTTGTAAAAAGACTATAGTCACCCATCTTAGTTGTACCGACATGGACAATTTCAGACTTCAGTAAAGAAAGCACCTAATGGTACCAATTTTGATACCAAAATGTACGAATTTTAAAAGATCATGTCGTCATCCATCATTTCATTCTTAGTTGTGCACACATGCCAAAACGTACGAATATCACATAATCCAGCTTTATCCGTGCCTATGACCCAAGACCAACATTCGTGCAACATTTCATGTTTCTAGCTTTCAGGCAGTCAGTCACGCAACTCTTTTACATATATATAGATATAGCTGCCATATATACCGATCTCCCGATTTTAGTCCTTGGGCCCGTAAATGCAGCTTTTATTACCCGATTTCACTGAAATGTGGCACAATGAGATGTGTTAGGCCCTTCAACATCCGTTTTCAATATGCCCGCCATCGGTTAATATCTAGATATATGAAGCTGCCATAGTGAACGATCTCCCGATTTAAAGCCATGGGCCCATAAAAGTTGCATTTATTATCCAATTTGCAAGGTTTTCAGTGAGTAGGTTGATAGCGTAAATAACACACGCCAAGACGAGAATGTTACTCTCAAAAATCCATGTCCCAACTGAAACGTTTTTAGACGTTGATAAAAACTCTTTATCCCCATGATACGACGGGACTCACTGAGACACCGGAATCTTGGAATAATGAGGTTGATTGAAGGCTTATCATTTAAGGATTTATGATAAAGGAAGGAGCTTCAAAACATTTAAGTCACCTGGACCTGGTGGAATATTTCTGGCTACAGAAGAAGGCCGACTATATGGCGCCTCAACTGGCAACTATTTTCACAGCGCTCCTAGAACTTGCATATACTCCGAAAGCCTGGCAGAATGCAAGGATGGTATTAGTAGTGTCCTTAAAACCCTAAAAATAATGGGGCCTCCATCCGAGGGTACTCCACAGACTCTGTACACTGGAGCTTGATTAGATCTATACTTACTAACGCCTCATTAGTTTGGTAGACTGCGATAGAGAAAAAGTGCTACGTAAGGATAGTATTACAGGTTCGGAGAACATGTTGTCTTGGCATTGGCGGAGTGATAAAAACCACGCCCAGGGCACTGGAGGCGATTCCAGATATCCAACCCATTGACATATAGATTAAGTGTAAGGCATCCACTGCGGCTACGAGACTTAAGGCGAATGGATAGAAGATAGGAGCAGGTTATATCATCGCGGTATAATCGGGGCGACGATAGGAAACCTGTAAGGAATGGAAGAAGTTTCCGATCGGATACCTGAGACAACATGAGGTCAAGTGCGAGGTTTACTCTTGCCAGCGGCACAGTCTTGGATTGACGGAACCCTGGTATAGCCATCTGGAAGATCAAAAGCTAGAGGACAGAGTGGGCCTGTGAGTCTACATTTAGAACCCAGGGATTAAGATCTGTTTTAGAATGCAGGACAGTAAACTTGCCATCAGGCCAATAACAACCAGGACGGTAAGGTCACGAACAGTCTTTGAGTGTAAAAAGGAAATTGACGCCTTCTTTGAGGAGGGCAATATCCGCATCGTTGGGGTTGCAGTGCTATAGCGGAGTAAGGAGGAATAAAAAAGCAGACGATTTGGTAGTGAAGACCAGAGAACTGCCGTCCATAAACTTGGTAAACCCGAAGTCTTTCGGGTCGACGTCGTCCGAGTTAAGGGCATGGGCGTTATTACTGAAAGGAAACAAGCAGGAGGTCAGTATAACTTTTGGTATCATAACGAAACACATAGGATTATAAGCTCTCTTATGAAGGAGGCCACCGTAGCGCAGAGGTTAGCATGTCCGCCTATGATGTTGAACGCCTGGGTTCGAATCCTCGCGTGACCATCAGAAATAATTTTCAGCGGTGATTTTCCCCTCCTAATGCTGGCAACATTTGTGAGGTTATGTGCCATGTAAAACTTCTCTCCACGAGGTGTCGCACTGCGGCACGCCGTTCGGATTCGGCTATAAAAAGGAGGCCCCTTATCATTGAGCTTAAACTTGAATCGGACTGCACTCACAAGCCAGTATTGGCTAAGCTGGATGTCAATAGTAGCATGGGCCGGACTAATATGTGCATCCTCTACTTAACATAACCTAACCTAACTTATTATCCGATTTTGCTGAATTTTGGTGAAGTGATCTTTATTAGGATTTTTGTCATCCATGCCACGCATGGTTTACCTCGATCTATATTTGGATATTGGTACCTTAGAGACCAATATTCTGTTTTACAAACTTGAACAGTGAACTGTATTTATTAGGCCACTCGACGTTCGTGCCAAGTTTGGTCTAAATGGGACTATATTTCGAAATAGCTCCTATGGGCTAGCAATTGATAATTTTTCACTGGATTCTGTAGTGGATTATCAAATTTCAGGCAGGCCGAACGTTTTTTTTGTGGTTTGGTGGATAGCAGGCAACTGTATTAGATATTAAAAATTCCTCATAACTATCACCTTTACTAAGATTACTTGGAGGCCACCGTAAAGTAGAGGTTAGCATGTCTACCTATGATGCCGAACGCCTGGGTTTGAACCGCACTCATAGATATGAAAGAAGTATCCCCTGTTCCTTAATGGAATGTTCATGGCAAATTTAGTATACTAGGATTATTTCCTTTACTCTAAATCTGATATAGATCTACAATACAGCCAATATATCCAACAACACAAAATTCTCTTCTCTGAAATTTGTTTATCAGTGATTGTTGCGAAGGCCTCAGTGTGCTTTGTCTTGTGTGATCTCACACCAATGGGAATGCTATTTTGTAATTCTGGTCTTTTCATTCTTTGTTTGGTCTTTGCTTAGCATTGAGATTTCATTTCATTTGACTTTGTTCATCCGTTTCCTTTTCTAGTTCCTTGACAGACAAATATAATAATAATAATATTAAATAACATTGTAATCGCCTTCTGAAATGGCTATGTTAGACAATAATAAGGATTTGTATAATTAATTAATACGTTGCTATTTCTTGTGTTACAGCAACACAACCAACAAACAAACAAATTTCCCATTTTTGTCGTCTTCATCGAACGAATAAGAGTTCCATAATGAGAAGATATGCAGTAATTTGCAATTACCACAGATGGCCTGCATTTGTAATGTTCATAACAACCATTGGCATGATATGGAAGGCAATAATGTGCAGAAAAGTCATAAATTTGGATTTCAGTAATCCTATGGTAAGTAACTAATCAGAGATATCATTTTCATAGCAAACTGAATTAGATAAAAGCATGTAGGACACATACATTTTCAGTTTTATTCCTTGACTGAGTAGTTAAAAGGACAGCAATTATTGTATAAGCTGGTTCTTATTAAACCCAACACCATAAGATGGGGATATACTAATTTCGTCATTCTGTTTGTAACACCTCGAAATATTCGTCAAAGACCCCACAAAGTATTTATATTTTCTTGATCAACATGACATTTTAAGTCAATCTAGCCATGTCCGTTCGTCCCTTCGTTTGTCCATCCGTCCGGATGCCCGTCCATCTGTCTGTCGAATACACGCTAACTTTCGAAGAAGTAAGGCTAGACCCTTGCAATTTTGCACAAATACTTCTCATTAGTGTAGGTTGGATGGGGTTGTAAGTGGGTCATATCGGGCCATGTTTCGATATAGCTGCCATATAAACCGATCTGGGATCTTGAAGTCTTGAGCCACTAGAGGGCCCAATTCATATCCCATTTGGCTAAAATTGAGCATGAGGTGTTTTGTTAAGACTTCCAACAACTGGGCTAAATATAGCACAAATCGGTCCATAACCTGGTGTACTTGCTATATGAACCGATTTGGGATTTTGACTTCTTGAGCCTCTAGAGGGCGCAATTATTACCCTGAAAATTTGCGTAAGTGTTTATTTTTGTCGCGCATCAACTGTATCACGTATGGTCGAAATCGGTTCATAGCCTGATATGATGATATAGCTGCCATATAAACCGATCTGCCGATTATACTTCCTAAGCCTATAGAGGGCGTAATTCTAATCCGATTTGGCTCAAATGTAAGTTAATGGCACACACCGCACAGCCAACCAATTGTAGCATTGCTCCCACTTTGAACTGCAGGGCATGGGCAGACCAATTATAGAGTGCGAGCAATGCTACAATTGGGTGGCTTTGCGGAGTGTGCCATTATTTTGTACAAAGGCTTTTTCATTGACCTTCAACATACGTGTCAAATGTGGTCTGAATTGGTCTATAGCCTAATACATATAAAATCCTATATAAACCGATCTCCCGATTTTACTTCTTGAGCCCCTAAAGGGCGCAATTGTTATACAATTTGGTTGAAATTTTACACAATGACTTCTTCTAGGATCTTCAAAATTCAGTTTAATTATGGTCCGAATTGGACTTGTTAACATTTTTGGTTTATTTCATATTTCATTATCTTCCCTACATGCTTCACACATGCTATCACTTGCTGCATCGGCCCTTAAATCGGACCTGATCCACCCGGAAGGCTTTGGGTTAACCAAGTTTATTGACAGCAGTCTTCTGGCGTTCTCTGCCAAATCGACTACTTTTTCATTCCACCTTACTCCGCTGCAGCCCAAGACCTAAACAATGCGGATCGTGCCATCCTCAGAGAAGACGTTGATTTCCTTCTATACTCCAAAACTGTTCTTGACCTTACCGTCCTTCTTATTATTGCCCTGATGATCAGTTTACTGTCCGTAAAGATGTTCGCACTCGAGGACAGTGTGTATGAACGCCACACCACCTCACGCATTGTGTGAGGGCTCGGATCTCTGCCTGCAGGATCGTATTGTGGTCAGGTAGATCTCAGTCCCTGGGTGCTCAATGTAGACCCCCAGGCCCCCTCTATCCAATAGCTTTGATCCATCTGTGTGGCATGACCACCCAGATGTGCCCTAGTGGGTGTGACCATTATCGCCCCGCCTTTGCCAAGACACCATGTTTTCTAAACCTGATGTATTATCGTTACTTTGCACTTTTTCTCCATCGCAGTCCACTACTGAGACGTAATAAAGTATTGGTCTAATCACGTTCCTGTGGATCAAGTGGACTTTCCTTGGATTCAAGCCCTATCTCTGCCCAAGTGTCTGGCCCGTCGACATATTGCACAACATCTCATTTCCCTCTAGGGGAAATTTGAATTTTCGGTGGATTCACAAATTATGGCCCATTTTCCTCTAGGACGCATAGTTAAGGAGATAAAACCAATTTAAAAATTTCATACTGAAATTTCGATTTTTGATGCATTTTCGTATAAATTTTGAATTTTCGGTGGATTCACAAATTATGGCCCATTTCCTACTAGGACTCATAGTTAAGGAGATAAAACCAATTTAAAAATTTCATACTGAAATTTACATTCTTAATGGAATTTCGAATAAATTTTGAATTTTTGGTTGAGTCTCGAAATAAGGCCCATTACCCTCTAGGACCCATAGTTCAAAGTTTTTATGCTAAAATTTAGATTTGTGATGGATTTTCGAATACATTTTTACTTTTTGGTGGAGTCACTAATTATGGTTCATTTCCCTCTGGGACGCATAGTTAAGAAGATACACTCAATTTGATGTTTTCATGCTGAAATTTCGATTTTTGATTGATTTTCGTATAAATTTTTAGTGGGGTCACGAATCATGGCCAACTTCCAAGTTAAGGAGATCCAGCCTATTTAAAGTTTTCATACTAAAATTTTGATTTTTGATGGATATTTGAAAAAATTTTGAATTTTTGGTGCAGTCACAAATTATGACCTATTTCCCTCTAGGAGGCACAGTTAAGGAGTTACAGCAAATTTAAAGTTTTCATTTTCGATTTTTGATGGATTTTCAAATTATTTTGAATTTTTAGTGGAGTCACGAATCATAACTTATTTTCTTCTAGAAAGCATAGTTAAGGAGATACAGCCAATTTAAAGTTTTCATGCAAAAATTTCGATTTTTGAAAAAATTTGAATTTTTGATGGAGTCACAAATCAAAGTCCATTTCGCTCTAGGATGCACAGTTAAGCAGATACAGCCAATGTACAGTTCTCATACGAATTTTTCGAATTTTGATGGATTTTCGAATAAATTTTTAATTTTTGATGGAATTACAAATCTTGGCCCATTTCCTTTTAGGACGCATAGTTATGGAGATACAGCCAATTTAAAGTTTTTATACTGAAATGTCGATTTTTGATGGTTTTTCGAATAAATTTTGAATTTTTGGTGGAATCACGAAATAAGGCCCATTACCCTCTGTGACGCATAGTTTAAACATTTTATGCTATAATTTAAATTTTTGATGGATTTTGGAATAAATTTGAATTTTTGATGAAGTCACGAATCAAAACCCATTTCCCTCTGCATAGTTAAGGAAATACGTCCAAATTACAGTTTTCACACGGAAATTTCGTATTTTTAATGAACTTTCGAATAAATTTTTCATTTTTGGTGGGGTCACAAATCTTGGCCCATTTCCTTTTATGCCGCATAGTTAAGGAGATACAGCCAATTTAGAGTTTTTATACTGAAATGTCGATTTTTGATGGTTTTTCGAATAAATTTCGAATTTTTGGTGGAGTCAAGAATCACGGCCCATTTCCTTCTAGGACGAATAGTTAAGGAGATATAGCCAATTAAAAGTTTTCAAACTTTCGAATGTATTTTCAATTTTTGGTAGAGTCACAAATCACGGCCCTCTCCCCTTTAAGACGCATAGTTGAGAAGATATAGCCAATTTAAGTTCCCATACTGAAATTTTGATTATTGATGGATTTTCAAATAAATTTTGAATTTTTGTTGGAGTCACGAATCGCATGAAATTTTATCGGGTACCCTACACTACTACTGTGGTACAGGGTATTATAACTTAGTGAATTAGGAAGAGAAATAGAGTCATTGATATGTATACCGATCGACTCAGAATCACTTTCTGATTCCATTTAGCTATGTTCGTCTGTCTGTCCGTCTGTCCGTGTTAATTTGTGTACAAATTAAAGGTCGCAGTTTTCATCCGATCTTCTTCAAATTTGGTACAGGCATGTTTTTCGGTCTAGAGACAAAGCCTATTGAAATTGGAAAAAATCGGTTCAGATCTAGATATAGCTCCCATATATAAGTTCGTCCGATTTGCAGTAATAATGCAATAAAATGGTCATTTGTTAACCGATTCTCTCGAAATTTGGCAGCACGGATTTTTTTACGACTGTCGACATTACTTGTGAATTTCATGGAAATCGGTTCAGATTTAGATATAGCTCTTATATGTATATATCACCCGATTTTCGCTCCTAGAGCCACTGTATGCACATTTATTGACCAATCTTGCAATAATATTGCACAACGCTTTCCTCGATGGCTACCACAATGTACATAGAGTTTGGTCAAAATCGGTACAGATCTGGATATAGCTCCCCTATATATGTTCGTCCGATTTCCAGTAATATTGCAATAAAATGGTATTTTGTTAACCGATTTTCTCGAAATTCGGCAGGAGGGATTTTCTCTTGACTCTCAATATTACTGGTGAATTTCATGGAAATCGGTTCAGATTTAGATATATATATATATATGTATATCGCCCGATGTTCACTTTAAGAGCCACTGCAAGCGCATTTATTGATCAATCTTGCTAAAATTCTTCACAACGCTTTCCTCGACGACTACCACATTATCTGATAAGTTGGCTCGGAATCGGTTCAGAATTAGATATAGCTCCCATATATACGTATACGTTCGTCAGATTTTGGGTAATTTGCCATAATGTTGTCATTTGTCAACCGTAGTTTTTACAGTTTGAACATATTTGTCCATTAAAATTGGTTCAGAATTGGATATAGGTCCCACATTGTACTTATAGGGTAGGTGTAGGCTATAATACTGTCGGCACCGCCCGACTTTTGTCCTTCCTTACTGGTTTTATATAAAACTACCTACAACCGAAATATAGTTCGATCTAGGCCAAGCATGTCCAGAGGACCAAAACTCGGTTTATATGTTTTATATTAAAAAGCATTCCAGTAAGGACCATAATCGACGACCTAAATCATATTTGACTAATAAATCTCGTGCAACTCATTATTGAAAATGTCAACGAAATTGGGCAATTAATACCGCTGTAAGACACAACATTGGCAGATCGGTATTTATGGCAGCTATATCCAAACATGGTCCGTTCTGGACCATATCTGGTGTTGACGTAGGGTTCCTAGAGCAACTCACTGCACAAAGTTCAGCCAAATCGAGCTATACATGTAATAGTATGGTCTAAAGACCTAAATAAGCAGCTCGGTCTATATGGCTGCTATATGCAAATATAGTCTGACTTGGCCCTTCCAAAACTTAACATGCTTATGGAAACAGTATGAATTCATCCTAAATTTCGGCTCAGTAACACAGTTTTAAAAGCTGTAGTGTGATTAAAACTGACGAACGATTTGACGGACGAACAGACACCTCTTATAGTCTTAGACGATCAAGATTAAATGCACTACGTAGTGTCGGGAATTGATATTTCCATGTGTTCCAAACGGAGTTACAAAATAAATATAGCCCCCATCCAATAGTGGTAATGCAAATTTTGACCATAGACATAGGAAAAGCGAAAATTAAAAATTCCATCCGCACAAGACACTTCCAGAATGACTCAACATAAAATTATTCTATATCTCGGAAACTGTGAGTGTTAGGTAGACAAAAGTGGCTTTCATACAAATCAATCCATTTGCGAATCGGTTAAGTCGTTTCCGAGAAAAACGAAAATTACATATTCCATCCGCACAAGTCACTCCGAGAATGACCCAACATTAAATTATTCTATATCTCGGAAACTGTGAGTGTTAGGTAGGTAAAATAAAGATGGAATTGTAGATATTATTATTGGCTTTCATACGAATCAATCCATTTGTGAATTGGTTAAGTCGTTTCCGAGAAAAACGAAAATTACATATTTCATCCGCACAAGACACTCCGAGACTTCTCACATATTAATGAGTGCTGTCCGATTCAAGTTTAATCTCAATGATAATGGGCCTCCTTGTTATATTCGAGTTCGAAAGGTGTGCCGCAGTACGACACCTCTCGGGGGAGAAGTTTTTACATGGCTGCTATACCATTTTGTCACCGCGGAAAAAATGTTTATGTTATTCTTGCCTATGGCGGTGGGTTTACAAGTACTGACTCCAATTTCATAGCACAACATCTGGATGTTTATTAAATGAAATTTCCTGTAAGAAATTTGAAATGTTTACAAAGTACTCGAGTTTAATTGCATTGCATTCTGTTTTCCATCTAACATTTTTCTCCATAACTAAAGACCTCCATGGCCCATTAAGTATTCGTTTGGCTAATGCAGCTATAAAGCAAATCACTTGACTTTGATAAACAGCCGTTTATAATTAATATCAGAAATATGTTTCCAGGTGCATAATGCAAAGAATGTCACAGATATCTGGAGTACATTTTAAAAATGTATGCCAGCATTACAAATGACCAGCTGCAATGCAACTTTATAACTTCTTTCACTAATGTTCTGTGTAATGTAAAGCGTTGTCGCATATTTTATGTGGCTCACGCATATTATGAGAAAGAACTATGAGCGAATTATGTTGAATACTAAACAACGACCAAAGAGAAAACTGGCACACAGGTATTGGTGTGAAAGTTTTCTAAAAGCTTAAGTTTAAGATTTACGATGACATAAGCTTTAAGGTGCAACAATCATGTTTAAAACTGTATTACGATGCTGTAAAACAAAACAGGGGGTACTCTGGCTTTGTGGACAAGCAACTTGAAAAAATATTGCTAAAGCTAGTGCTGACATTGGACGTAAAGACTAGCACTATTTGGCTCTGATCGCAAACAGTAAATATTGTACACTAAAAAAACAAAAAAGGGCATTGTTAACTATACCAATGAAATCAGAATAACTTTCTGTCCGTATCTATGTGTCTGTCTATTTTTGGTGTACAAGTTTGTACTTAAGATGTCAATTCTAGGTACCTTTTCATATCCATATATGAAACGATTTGGTGACCTTTAGCAAAAAAAAAAAAAAATAGCTGTGCAAAATATCAAGCGGAGAAATTCGTTCGTTCGGCCACTATCGTGATTTCTACCGATGGACAAACATGGCTTAGAATATCAACACGGTGAAAAATATATATTTACCTAACCCGAATCACCTTGAAGATTTCTGCAGAATATTTTTAGTTGATTTATTCAAGATTAATTATTACTTGAACGTAAAGGATTTTAAAAATATCTTGGATCAATACCAATTTGTTTTATGAAGCGAGAAGTATCGTGTTACTATATGGCAACACCAAGTCTGTAAGGCTACAGGTTTTTTATATAAGCAAGTTTCAGATATTACATCATTGTATTGATGAGGTAATTAAAATATATAAAATTTAGTGGAAATAAGATAATTTTTATAATCACCATACTCGCTTTTGTCAAATGGGATTAGAATTACGCCATCTAGTGCTATATCAGCTTATTGGCCGATTTTGACTATATTCGACACGGACATTGGAATCATAGGAACAGTCATTGTGAGAAATTTCAGACAAATCGGTTAAAAATTGTCCCATTTAAGGGGCTTAACAAGTTAAAACTAGAGATCGGGTTACGTGGGAGCTCTATCCGATTATAGACCAATTTGAACCAAAAAGGTCCCTTATCATTGAGTTGGAACTTGAATCGGAAAGCACTCATTGATGTGTGAGAATTTGCCCCTTCTCGGTTCATGGTGGTAATGTTCTTCTTCAGGGTAATGTTCACATTAGGGGAGGGATGGCACCTCAGACATTTCAACTCAACCATGGATATCAAATTCGTTTTTTATTCCCAACGAAAATGAAGTTCAGTTTAGGTGGGGCTTTAGGACGTACCCCAAAACACTTGGCTCTAAATTGGATTTCAAATTCGTTTTCAACTCTCAAATACCTTTCATTTGAGTCCCATATTGTCATAATGGGTCAAATAACCCATTTGACGTATCTTTGGGAGGAAAAGCGCCACCTAGACTTGAACGCAAATTTTAATGTCATATTCGTAATCTACTCTCTAATACCTTTCATTTGAGTCCCATATAGCCATGGTCGGCTAATATGCTCATTTGGGGGTGGGCGACCTCCCATTACTTGGACCTAATATTTTATGCCATATTTGTAATCTACCGCCTAAAACTTTTCATTTGAGTCCCATATTGACATGGACTCGGTATATATTTGTTTAGAGGAGTTTTGGGGTTGGGGTGGCCCGCTGGGTACTTTGACCCCAATTTTAATACCATATTCGTTTTCTGGTACCTTTCATTTGATACCCTTATTGTGCCCATCGGACCACTTTCGGATATGGGTGGCGTTTTTGTGGTTAGGGGGAGGATCCGCTTTCACCCGATATCTAAAAATTATATAACCTATGATTCGTTCCAGACAAACATACACAATCTATGAAAATTTTAAGAAAATCGGTTTAGCCAAATATCATATAGTCATAATGATACTTCGATTTGATTTTGTATGCCACATTCTAAATCCACTTCCGAATACCTTACATTCGAACCCAATATTGAAATGAACGTCTAATATGTCTGTTTGGGGGAGTTTTGGGGTTGGGTGGGCCGATGGGTGCTTAGACACAAATTTTAATACCATATTCGTATTCTACTCTTGAATACCTTTCATTTGAATCCCATATTGTCCTGATCGGCCCACTTTTGATTTTGGGTTGTGCTTTTGGCATAAGGGGTAGGGTTAATCACCCTTCCAATATCAATAAATTATAAAGCCCATTCCTACTTCCTTACCATATTCGTAATCTACTCCCGAATACCTTTCATTTGGGTCCCATATTGTCATGATCGTCAAATAAACCTATTTTAAGGTGTTTTGGGGCTGGGGCGGGCCCCCAGGTACTTGGACCCAATTTTTACTATGAAATTCGTAGTCTACTCTTGAATACCTTTCATTTGAATCCTATATTGTCCCGATCGGTCCACTTTTATTTTTGGGTAATACATTTGAGGTAAGGGGGAGGGTCCGCCCTCCTCCCGATATCAAAAAATAAGATAACCTATGTTTCCTTCCAGACCAACCTACACAATCTGTGAAAATTTCAAGGTAATCGGTTCAGCCGTTTTTAAGTCTATACGGAACAAACAAACAAACCGACCAACAAACACAAATTGAATTTTATAGATAAGATGATGAGAGACCTAACAGAAGAAATTGTGCAATATTCCAGTCTTATCGGACTAAAATTGCACCCTTTAAGGTGTCACATCGGGGATCGTTTGCATGGGTGCTACATCTAAATGTAAACCGATTTGGCTCATTTAACAAGCTATGCCAATGAGAAATAGCTGTGAAATTTTTCGGGAAGTTAGCTTTAATGGTTCGAATTTTTTTTTTTTTTGAAATTTATCAATGAAAATCTACACAACACTCTGAAGTTACTTCAAATCTGTGCAGAAAGCATACTTTGTAGCTACATAGTTGACTTCTCGAATCAAAGTAGTGTGAAAAATTAAGGATATGCACTAGCCAATTTGTAAATTTATGCTTGCATTTTTTTCAGGCTAATAAATGACCACATGGAAGGAATACGCAATTCTCACATTTCAAAAACATGCACAGTTTCCCAATAACGACACATCGTGACAACTTTACAGATAGAAAGCTGTGTGTACTTTTGCGTTGGTAACATCAAGGCGATCAGGGATAATGGGGTCGCACATCGATATTTCGGGATGTTACTAACGGAATGGCTACGAGACGTCAAGGGAATAACATTACCAGCACCCACAGGGTTGGGCTCACTGATTCTCTGGCAAGATCTACTCTAATTAGAGAACCATTACTGGCAGTCACGCCGAAATTTTGCCACAAGTGAAGGGGGGAGGGTAACCTTCCCCTTACTCTAGTTTTCATAAACGCCAGATCTCGGAGATAGGTGGTGCGATTTAGGCGAAATTTTGATTGCCTTCTTATAGTAAGCTAAAAACAAATACTTTGGGATCCAAATTAAGGTGGAGTACCTAGGGGACACTCACCTGAAATTATAATTTGAAAGCCCCACCCCCAAAACACACCAAATATATATATATATATATATATATATATATATATATATATATATTTATATATATATATATATATATATATATATATAAACAATCAAAACAATATGGGACTCAAATTAAAGGTATTTAAGAGTAGAAAACGTATCTGATATCCAATTACGGGACCAAGTATTTGGACGAAGCTGATATCTCTTCAGGGCTAAGTGTTTGGGCGACCACCCCACTCCCCAAAAAATACCTGTATCGGACATATTTACCGACCATAATAATATGGGGCTCAAATGAAAGGTATTAGGTAGAAGAGCACGAAATTGATACCCACTTTCGGAACCAAGTTTCTGAGAGTCCACCCCTTCCGCATAACACCCCCTACCATAATATTTTGGGGCTCAAAGAGAGATTAGAAAACGATGTCGAATTTTGCTGATATTTCTTCAGGGCTGTGTCTGGGGAACCACTCCAAAACACTCCTAAATCCGACATATATATTTAACGGCCATGACAATATGGGGCCCAAAGGAAAGGTATTTGGGAGTAGAGCACGAATTCGATATAAACATTCGGGAAGCTGTGTTTATAGGGCCAACCTATCCCCATAACATCCCCAATGAAACATATTTGCTGACCATTGCATTATGGGGCTCGAATAAAAGGTATTCACGAATCTGATATACATATTTTTAAGTCACTGGGTGGAATTGACACTCACTTTCGGGACCAGGTTACTGGGGGTCCACACTACTCTCTAAACCCACCAACCAACACCCTGGGGGCCTTCCTACTCCCAAAATCTCCATGAGGATATCGGGCTCAATTAAAGTTTTTTAAGAATGGAGTACATTCACATTGAAACTTAAATAACCCTTAATCCTGCGAGCGATTTTATAGACCGATAAAGATCTTACTGCATTCAAATAAAGGCATTTGTATTGTTCTACTGTTCGTCAAGTGACATGTATACCATTTTCGTAGCATGGTATTTAACTCAAATCTCTCTAATTGCCGAAAATAAATATTCAAAGGATAGTTTTGTTCCATATAAGCGGAGCGGACCGCGTACAGCTAGTCTTATATATAAAAAATTCAATTTGTCTTTGTTTGTTTGTTTGTTCCGTATAGACTCAAAAACGGCTGCACCGATTACCTTGAAATTTTCACAGATTCTATGTGTTAGTCTGGAAAGAAACATAGGCTATATAACATTTTCATATCGGGAGGGGGGGCGGACCCTCCCGAAGAATAAGAGTGGACCGATCGGGACAATATTGGATTCAAATGAAAGGTATTCAAAAGAAGAGTACGAATTTCATAAAAAAAGTTCGGTCCAAGTACGTGGGGGCCGCCCCAGCCCCAAAACCCCATAAAATAGGTTTATTTGATGATCATGACAATATGGGATTCAAATGAAAGGTATTCGGGAGTAGATTACGAATATGGCCAGGAAGTAGGAATAGACTTTATAATTTATTGATAACGAAATGGGCGGACTCTCGACCGTTTCCCCAAAAACACCACCCAAAATCAAAAGTAGACCGATAAGGACAATATAGGTATCAAATGAAAAGTATGCGGGAGTAGATAACGAATGTGGCATACAAATTTATGTCGAAGCATAGAGGCGTCACCCCACCCCCACAAAAATTACCAAAATGGGCACATTAACCAATCGTTCCGTATAGACTGAAAAACGGCAGAACCAATTCTCTCGAAATTTTCGCATATTGTGTAGGTTGGCCTGGAAGGAAACATAGGCTATATAATTTTTTGGTATCGGAAGGGGGACGGACCCTCCCCTTATGCCAAAAACAAAATCAAAAGTGGATCGATCGGAACAATATAGGTATCAAATGAAAGGTATTGGAGAGTAGAATACGAATATGGTATAAAAATTTGATTCAAAGTACCTATCGGGACGCCCCAAAATTCCCCCAAACACACATATTGGACGTTCATTTCAATATGGGGCTCAAATGAAAGGTATTCAGGAGTAGATTTGGAATGTGGCATACAAAATCAGATCGAAGTATAGGGGGTCACTCCACCCCTCAAAAGCGCCATTACACCCATTATGACTATATGATACTTGGCTGAACCGATTTTCCTAACATTTTCATAGATTGTGTACGTTTTTCTGGGAGGAAACAAAGGCTATATAATTTTTAGATATCGGATGGAGCCGGACCCTCCCCCTTGCCCCAACAACGCCACCCATATCCGAAAGTGTTCCGATGGGCACAATAAGTGTATCAAATGAAAGGTATTGGAGGTCATTGGGTCCAAGTACCCGGTTCATAATTACCAGCCATGACAATATGGAGCTCAAAATAAAGGGATTTGGAAGTGCAGCACGAATTTGATATCCATATTTGAGTCGAAATGTCTGAGTTGTCATGCCTCTCCTAATGAAAACATTACCAATAGGAAACGAGAAGGGGAAAATTCTCACACATCGATGAGTGCTTTCCGATTCAAGTTTAAACTCAATGATAAGTGACATTTTTTTTTATAACCAAGTCCGAACGGCGACACCTTTTTGGGGAAACTTTTTTATATGACCATGCATGCCATTGTACGTTGCAAATGACTCAAACATTAAGAGAGGATAGTCACCGCTTTGTCCGATGTTCTCGCCTGGATTTGAACGCGTTCAGCGTCATAGGCTACAATGGCACGAATTATATATCCGGATTCAGGGCGAAGTGTCCCCACCCTAAAAAGATATTAGAGAGTTAAAGAAGGCTCAGCGGAGCGGGCCCGGTTCGGCTATTATTTTATAAAGTGTGGCGTATTAAAAGATCTGTATTGTCTGTACTTACTTCTTTTAAATATAAATGCTTTTCTTTTGAATACATTATGAAACATTTCCTTTGTGTTTTTCGTTAATAGATGTAACTAATGTCAATGCTTAACAATAAATTCTTTAAATACTCCAAACTTTTCAAATGAATATGAATTCCTTGGAATTTTCGCCTCTGCGACATATTTGCTACAAAGTGATAAAACACGCCCCCCTGCATTGCCATTGCCATTGCCATTCCTCCTGACCAATTGTTACGCAGAAGAGAAATTGCTGACTGGAATTCCAGTAATTCCTTGTAACACAGCAAGCAACTGGGAGCAACAGTAGCGACAACCACTATGGCGGTAGCAGCAGCATTTTATGGCTAATGAATTCACAAGAATTATTAACAAATGTTTTGGCTACTTCTGCGGCGAAATGTAAATTAATTTGTGCAAAAATGTAATTAGCATAGTACATAATGTTGACCGCTAACAAATAGTTGCAAAGCCCACCAAAAACATTGTCGATTAAGGTCACATTATAAGCATGAAATTGCCGCAGCATGTGCGGCAAATAGTCCAATTTGGGAAGCAAATATTTCAAGGTTTTCTCATTCATATTCCTGGATAGGAAAACTTTCAAAAAAAGCAAAGCAAAAAAAGAAAGAAAAATACACAGCAGCAGCGAGAACAACAAAAAGTATTACATTGTGTTGCTCATTAAGGGAGGCTATTTGTCACTTTTTTATGGTGGGGCGTACCACGATGGGAAGTGGTTTAATTTGTCATAGCCTTTAACTAGGTATGGTGCTGCAAAACTCTGTTTAGATAGCATTTCACATTTCACAGTCATTGCGCTATGGTTTATGGGATAACTAGAGAAACAAAAGAATGTAAATGGCCCATTGTGCTTTTTCGGGGTAATTACCCATTCAAAATTAAGGATAACAAAGATCTTTCAATGCTAGAACTTTAGCAGTTTTGTATCTTGTAAATGCAGTG
This sequence comes from Stomoxys calcitrans, assembly GCF_963082655.1. NCBI lineage: Eukaryota > Metazoa > Arthropoda > Insecta > Diptera > Muscidae > Stomoxys > Stomoxys calcitrans. The sequence continues at coordinate 74,444,626 of NC_081553.1, read as the reverse complement.
TGGGTCACAGGTTTTATACGGGACACGTGTACAGTAAAGAGATAATAATGGAGAAAACGCGCTAATTTTTCGCCGGACCTAATGGTAGATAGCCATCCGCATGGGCAGCGAATTAGACTAGCTTAAATTGTTAAATGACTTGGTTAGAAGCCCATGAAGTCGGTTCGGGGTATCAGTTTTAATGGGAGCTACATCTATTTGGGGACTTTTCTGGGTAAGGATACAAAACCAGTGAACCATAGCAGCTTTGTTTTAATCCTTTCCTCATTCCTCAAATTGCATTGCAACACCAACTCCATCTCTGACTTAACCAAGACATTTAACAATAATGCAAATCCCAGGAAATCAAATAAAACAATGATAACACAAATCTATTTTATTTATTAGTTCCCATAATGGCAAGGGATGTATGACTGAGAAAACTGTATTGCATTTCTAAACAGTAATTCAACACATCAGTAGAAAATATTTCATTTTCCTGGCTGCCAACCATCTGCACAGGCAGGCCCCTACCCTACCGATTTAAGGCAATTGTAAACCCCATGAAGAAAATTAGCTAACAGTGAATAAATGTTTCCCATAAAACAATTGTAGCAAAAAACTCGTAAACAGATAGAGAGACGGACGGACAGACGGACGTACCGAAAGGACTATGCGAATAAATGTAAACCTATTAAAAATAAAGACATTACTCTATGTCTAAATGTTGCAATTCCTGCCTTGAGTTGGATTACTCCTGATGGTGCTGTTGCATTTGCTTCTCCTACTACTACTACTACTACTGCATTCAGTTGAGTTCAGTGCGATTTTATCATTTGAACTGGTGTAGCCTGTAAATGTGAGATACCCTCACTTATACCGACAACCTGCCTATTAGCGGCTTAAAGTTTACTGGCATTGCATGGCTTTGCATGCTAAGTGTAAATTTAAATAGTTATTGTTAACGCAGAGTGTGGGTAAATGTAAACTCTTACACCGACAGCCACATAAAACAGCTGAAAATAACAGCAATAATATTAAAAAAATCATCACACACATACACACCAACAAAAAAAAAAAAAAAACAAAAGGGAACACTTTAAGTCCTTTTCTTACCCAAGCAGTTGAGGACTTGGAAGTGTTGCTCCTCCTTTGTGCGAACCTGTGTGGCAAGTACCAGATACTAAACTGCCAGGAAAACCCAAAGCGAAAAGGTCAAGAAGTTTGTGTGTGGGAAAGAAAATTTACTCAATGCAGTAACGACAATGAGGGGCATTAAAACTAAAATCAGTTCATGGGCAAGAGACGGAGTAAAGAAGAGGTGCAATTAGTAAAATAATTTAAAGAAATATCTTATATACAAGAGGTAAAAAGGCATTAATTGGATACCCACCACCTCGGGTATATATGTAAACCACCTTTTCGTCACAATCCGATGAAAATTGGATAACATATGCACGGACATTGAGTGTTCTTATAAATATGTCACTGTTGAATTTTGAATTTAAAATTTCAACGAAAACGGGTAATAAATAAAGTTCTTTGTGAGTTTCAGACCCTTAATCGGCATATCGGTCTATATGACAGCTATAAGCTATACAGTCCTATTTTTACAATATTTGGGTTGGATGGTGGATGGCTTAAAACTACTCACTGTTTCAAATTTCAGTGAAATTGGATCAAAAATAATGCTTTTATGGGCTTTAGACCCTTTATCGGGAGATCGGTCTATATGGACGCTATATCTAAATATGGTCCGATCTGAACCATATTTGGGTCCTATGTTAGGAGGCCCAAAACTACTCACTGTTTCAAATTTCAGCGAGATCGGTTAAAAAGTAAAGCTTTTATGGGCTTCAGACCCTTTATCGGGAGATCGGTCTATATGGCAGCTATATCTAAACATACCTCGATCTGATTCATATTTAGGTCAGATGTCGGGAGACTTCAAATAACCAAGTATTTCAAATTTCAGCGAAATTGGGCAATAAATAAAGCTTTTATGAGCTTCAGACCCTTTATCGGCGGATCGGTCTATATGGCAGCTATATCTAAACATAGTCCGATCTGAACCATATTTGGGTCAGATGTTGGTAGGCTTAGAACTACTCACTGTTTTACATTTCGGCGAAATCGGATAAAAAAATAAAGTTTTTACGGGGTCTGAAGCCTGTTTTAAATTTCGGCGAAATCGGATAAAAAAATAAAGTTTTTACGGGGTCTGAAGCCCGTAAAAACTTTATTTTTTTATCCGATTTCGCCGAAATTTAAAACAGTGAGTAGTTCTAAATTGGGCAATAAATAAAGCTTTTATGAGCTTCAGACCCTTTATCGGGAGATCGGTCTAAATGGCAGCTATATCTAAACATAGCCCGATCTGATTCATATTTAGATCAGATGTCGGGAGGCTTAAAATAACCAACTATTTAAAATTTCCGGGAAATTGGGCAATAAATAAAGCTGTTATGGTCTTCAAACCCTTTATCAGCGGATCGGTCTATATGGCAGCTATATCTAAATATAGTCCGATCTGAACCATATTTGGGTCAAATGTCGGGAGGCCTAAAACTAGTCACTGTTTCAAATTTCAGTGGCAATAAATAAAGCTTTTATGGGCTTCAGACCCTTTATCGGCAGATCGGTCAATATGGCAGCTATATCTAAATATAGTCCGATCTGTTTCATATTTGGGTCCGAAGTTGAAAGGCCTTAAACTACACACTGTTTCAAATTTCAGCGAAATCGGTTAAAAAATAAAGCTTTTATGGGCTTCAGACCCTTTATCGGGAGATCGGTCTATAGTCCGATCTGAACCATATTTTGGTAGGCTTAGAACTACTCACTGTTTTAAATTTCAGCAAAAAAAAAAATCGGATGAAAAATGAAGTTTTTATGGACACTAGTCCCTCTATCGGAAAATCTGTCTATATAGCAGCTATATCGAAATATGGTCCGATTTGGCCCTTTCAAGAACATAACCAGCGTGCATCAAAAAGACGTATCTGTGCCAAATTTCAGCTCAATATCTCAATTTTTTAAGTCTGTAGAGTGATTACAACTGACGGACGGACAGACGGACAGACACACGGACATCGGTAAATCGTCTTAGAATTTTACAACGATGCGATATATATTGGGTTGCCCAAAAAGTAAACTGTTTGGTGTGGTTTGTACGCTGGTGGAATCATTGGACCGTATTTTTTCAAAGATGCTGTTGGACGCAACGTTACGGTGAATGAACACATTTCGAACCGAACACTGATTTTGGTAATAAAATTCAATGATTTGCAAGCGTTGCTCGTTAGTAAGTCTATTCATGATGAAATGTCAAAGCATACTGAGCATCTTTCTCTTTGACACCATGTCTGAAATCCCACGTGATCTGTCAAATACTAATGCATGAAAATCCTAACCTCAAAAAAATCACCCTTTAGTACCCAGCGGGTCGCCCCAACCCCAAACCTCCTCTAAACATATATATTCGACGTTTCTCAAATGAAAAGTTTTCGGCAGTAGATTACAAATATGGATTAAAAAATAGGTCCAATTGGGAGGTCGTCCCACACACAAATACCGCTCAATGGGCATATCTCCATGAAGATATAGGATTCAAATGAAAGATATTTGGAAGTAGATTAAAAAGGCTTTTTATTTAGTGGATGGGTCGGTCCCAGACTCTATTCCGAATATGTATACCAGATTCGTAGTCAACTATCAAATACCTTTCATTTGATACCCATTTTGTGACGTTGGACATTCATGCCTGTTTAAGGGGTTTTGGGGTTGGGGTGGGGAGGCGCCTCAGATACCAAGGAATACATTTTAATATCAGATTCTTACTCTACTTTTAAATACCTTGCATTTCATATACATATTGTCCCAATTGGTAAATATGGCCTGCGGGTGGATTTTGGGGGGTGGGGAGGTCCGTCAGACACCAAGGAATGAATTTTTATGTCAGATTTTACTCTACTTTTAAATACCTTTCATTTGATACCCATATTGCCCAAAGCGGTGAAAGAGTCCTGTTGGGGTTTTTTTGGAGGTGGGGACCCCCCGAACTCTTTGGGCGAAATTTGTATACCAAGTTTTTCGTTTGATACTCATATTGTCCCAACCGGTAAATATGTTCTGTTGGGGGTTTTGGTGGTGGGGAGGCCCCTCAGACACCAAGAAATACATTTTTATGACAGATTTGTACTCTACTTTTAAATACCTTTTATTTGATACCCATATTGCCCAAAGAGGTGAAAGAGTCATGTTGAGGTGTCGTGGGGGACCTCACAAACACTTTGGGCGAAATTTGTATACCAAGTTCGTACTCTACTCTTAAATACTTTCCATTTGATACCCATATTGTCTCAATCGGTGAACATGTCCGTCCGGGTGGGTTTTTGGGATGGGGCGTCCCCCAGGCTATTTGACCCTAAAAATTTTATACCAATTTCGTGTTTATGGGGTACCATAAGGTGGTATACAATATTTCGCTTAAATCGGTGCACGCATCTCCGAGATCTGGCGTTTTTGATATCCCCCTTCGGATATCAAAAAATATAGTATTGTATTTTCACCGGGGGTCCACCCTCTGTGAAAATTTCATGAAAATCGATTCAGCTGTTTTTGAGTCTATGCGGAACAGACAAACAAACGAACAAACAAAGTAAAGAAGCGAAAAGAAGATTTCTCTGTTTTCAAAACCCCATAACATAATTTCCTATATCCCCAGAATCCTTTCCACTTTTGCCCCGTCCCTGATGACCATTAAAAACAGCAAGAGAGAGTTACAACTACAAATGTAAATGCAAAAAAGGAAAGAAAGGCAAATAAACAAACAGAAATATAGTATTTAAATGCAAATGGTAACCATTTGTTTAGTTTATGGCGAAGGTATCTCGCAATTAAATCAAACTACAGACGCTCTTCTTCTTGTTCTTTCTTTTGCCAAACAAGACCTACCGACATCTTACAAGGGCTCAAAACAATTCAATGCGCGCACACAGCCACACACGTACTCACATGTTGAAGTACTCGTATCTGTAGTTATCTGAATTGTTAGTAAACTGTGTGTGGGTAGGCATGTGTGCCGTTTCGTTACACACATACACACAGGTTTCATATGGAAATGTATTCACCCTTAGAAACAATGTATGGAAATCAATGGGTGGGTGCGTTTTATGTAGCAGACCTTAGAGAGATAGATTTAAATTTACAACATGATATAGAAATTCAACAAATCTTCAAAATAAGATATAATACCTGAATTTGTAATGTGTATATATGAATATATAAAGTAAAATTATAACAGTTATTGAACCATAAGAACTTAAAACTCGAAGGTTCTTTAAATCCAATCTTTAGAAATTTTTTTTTAATCATAAATCCTTAATTTAATTGGGAAAAATTTGGAACAAATGGGTTCAGCCATTTGTCACATAAGGAAATAAACATGATTTCGGCGGAAAATCAGATGGATTGGTCAAATTTAATAATCGGATAAATTTTTTCTAGTTTTACTAAAAATAGTTGTACTATATTTAGAAAATTTTTGTTCTGATTTCACATGTCCTGTTCGGAGAGACAGAATTATAGGCTGGAAGAAATGAATAAATGATAATGTCATTGTCAAGGATAAACGGAGTAAGCATAAAATTCACGTGAGTCAAGAGAGCTGTCCCAATCAAGATATTCAAATAGTGCTAGGAGATTACTGAAAATGTACCAGCAGTGAGGGAGAATGCCCGTATCCAAAATTTTGCCTATGCGAAGAAAGAATTCATAATAAAATCGAGCTAATAGACTTCGCCGTGGCATAAAAAGTTGTACTAAAGAAAGCCAGTCAAAGACAATGTAGCCATCTTCGTCTTTCGGTTATAATCGCACTACAAAGTTTAGAAAATAAAGTATTAAGTTGAACGTTTGCTGAGGATTTTTTTTCTCATAAGCATAGTAAGTTCGAAATTGGGCTGGATCGGACTTTATATTGATATAGACTCCATATAGACCTATCTCCCGATTTAAGAACTTGACATATTTATTAGCTGATTTCTGAAATTTGGAACTGTTCAAACTTTTGAAACCTATGTCGAGTATTGTTCCGATTTTACAGTAATTGGATACATCTGCTATATAGACCGATTTTTTTTTTTAATTTTCCGCGTTACTTTTGTGGGATTTGTGTGCAGAGTTGCATTTTCGCAACGCGACGCTCAAAAAAAACTCAACACTCATTCTGTTTCGGTCCTTAAGCTATATTGTCGAAGCGTCGAAAACTTTTGCATGGCAACAACGAAACACCGGTGGTGTTTTGTCTACTGGAGTGTAGACAACAACACCACACAAGAGTGAGTTTCAGCAGTGTTCAATGTGGGCAACAACAAACAACAGATTGCATTTTGGTAAACATTTTACCGTTATCCTGAATGGTATAAAAAGGCAAGACCAGCTTGAAAATGGACAATCAAGTGTGAAATGCAAAAGTGGCAGTATCCAGGTAAGTGGAGTGGAAGACTTTAGTGTGGTGAGCCTGAGTGTCAGAAACTTTAAAGCAGTATTGGGCACATGTGCTAGTGTGCGTTATATTTCCAAGCCCATGGGCTTAGTTCTTGTTTGCGTACACAAGTATGTGTAATAGTGTGTGTGCATTTGCGCGCTACTGCTAGAAAGTAACATAGCCGCCCGCTTTTTGCCCGGTGTCCACTAAACATAGGATCCGCTGAGTCAGTGATCACGCGTTCGACCCTCCTCAACCGACCGTTTTCCGGAGACCTAACCCAACCGTCACGCAGTGAGTGAGTCACGTCCTCGTTGCAAGCACCTCGTCTTTGGCCCTCGGGCATAATAGCCCGTGAGGCCGCGAATACACCCACGTGAAATCTGTGTCCGCGTCGTGAGTGAACCATGTCTGGACGACAAACGTAGCGAATAAACCCACGTACCATCTATCTACGTCCATTACCCCGTGACATACCGTGAGTGAACCATTTTTCCGAGACAAACGTAATCAGCATCTCGTAAGAACCACTAAGAACCACTAAATCCGCCCACGTGCTACCTGTATCCGAAACAAAAGTAGCCAGCACTTCACACATTTCCTTCAGATATAAAAGCCGCTGAGTCCGCTAACACACACGCGTACCATATGTTTACAAACGCCTCCACGTGATTAAGTGTCGTACCTACGCCTTGAGTGAATCACGACGCCGAGAACAACGTAGTCAGCACTTCGCTTTTGCCCTTCAGACATAAGAGCCGCTGAACTCATCGTAACAATTCTCAAAATTTAAAATATTAAATTCTTAATCCGTCTTAATTGATTGTAATCTTAAGGCTGCTAAATACTTTCATTATTTCAACATTTTGAGTTTGCATGCACGCAAAACCAACATCAATTTCTGATGTATGAATTCCGAGCAGTGCTATGTCGTAATGTGAATGTGACTCTGAATCTCTCGTTCTAGATCATGGAGATCAAGAACGAAATCCTATCCACAAAATTATGATTCGGATGGTCCCTGCGATAATAACCCAGAATGTATTGCTTAGACGGCATGTAGTTATCTTCGCAATGGTAAGATCTGAGGAGGCAACCCGTCGCAGTCCAAAGAGTGGTATTCGATCTGAATATTATTCCACTGCGTGTCACATAGCTGACGAGACCACACTGGAGCTGAATAACTTACCACTGACCGGCGGCCAATTGCTTTATACGTAGTCAACAAGGTTTCTTTGTCAGCACCCCAAGTGCTGCCGGCAAGTGACTTGAGGAACTTGTTTCTAATTCTAACCTTATCTCAGATTGATGTAGCATGTCATGAGAATTTGTAAGAGCTGTCAAATGTAACACCAAGTATTCTGCGAATTGACGCTCCGTCGACCATCACATTCAGCTTGCTACCCACTTCATGCGTGTATGTAGTGAACAATGTGGCTGAAGAATTGGTGGCAGATATCTGCAGACCTCTTGCAGCGAAATAATTGGCAATTTCGTTAAGACGTTTAACCAATCGTAGATGTCATCAATGTGTTGGGGCATACAATCGTCCTCATATGAAACGATCTCTAGGCCGTCTAATGGTGGATAGGTAGAACTTAAACAGTGCAGGAGATTTCATCCCGTCTTGGAAACTCCCTGTTTCACTCTAGGGGGTTTTGACTTTTTATCACTAAATTTCACAAACGATAATTCGCGACCCAGTGTTTCAGGCCAGGCTGGAGGAACGTATTGGCGATGTCCTCAAATAGTTTGACTGGCTGAACATGTCGAATGCCTTCAATAGGTTTAGTGCCACGAGGACCGTCCTTTCACATGGCCTGAGCTGATTGAAGCCACGGAAAATGTGTGCGGTGATAGCATGCAAAACAGTTGTTATGGTACACAGTCCTCGAAATCTATGTTGATGTTCGGCGAATCGAAATTTTCCAAGGAGGCTCGGGAGGAGTAGTCCCTCAAGCGTCTTGGCTACTGGTGAGGGAAGTGTGATCAGTCTGTACGACTTGCTCTGATACTTTTCGGATTGAGTAGCGAGATCACTCTGCCCATCTTCCAGACTTCAGTTACTATAAGAGTATTCACAGACAGGTTGAGAACAGCATCAGTGTGAAGAATCACTCAAGGCCCAACGCCTTGGATGACTTGGAGCCACGGATGACATTGGTGACTTGCTCGGGGACCACGGATACGACGAATCGCTCTCCTCCTTGCTTTGTCTCTCACGGGATGCTCAATAAATTGACGATTGAAGAACCTGTCGTATTTCTTCGGGTCAGTGACTGATGTCCTGCCACCCCTTCTTCCGCGTTTCGAGAGCGACTTAACAGTAGAGCACAGCTTGCTTAAGCCGGTACCTATGTAACATTGCTCTGAGTGTTCCAGCTACAAGTTCCGCTTATGTTCGTTGACTACCCTTTTTTTCCAGATTCAGCTCACCAATTCTAGGTTAGTGGGGTCCTTGCAACGAATCCATCACGCTCGTCCATCACGCGAGTACCACTGCCTGCGCGGAGAAATTGGGCCGCACTTGGGGTATTCGACCAGCGGGTATAAACGACCGGCTGCTGCGTTATTGACATTTCTCTCGGCAACTAACACATATGAGGAAGATTTAGGTCACTGCAGCGGCTATTGGTGTACTCTCTGAAGGCAACCCAATTGGCCTTCTTCCGATTGATAAACGTCCGGTGCAATAATTATTGATTGCCAGGATACGTCACTCAGGAGATCGGGGTATGCAATGGTAATGTCTGGCAAGCTCCTGCACCTCTTGGTACATCTAGTGGGGGCATCCTCATTCAACGTGCAGAATATGGAGCCTTCAATCTGCTCTAGCAAAGTTATGCCATGTTGGTCGTTACATAGGGGCGAATGCCTTGAATCGTGATGCGTATTAAAGTCCCCTATAACAGACTAATATGACTAATGTCTGACTAATGTCAGATCTGTAAACTTGGTCTTTAATTGGGTCACACCAACCATACGGCGGAAAGTACACGTTGAATAGCACCATCTCGTTAGTAGTGGACTTTACTGCTATCCCCATACGTTCCATGTAGAGATCACGAGCGCCAGGCACAGGTGAGATGGGTCTATAGGGCACGGATGTATCACGAAAGCCAATCCACCACCTCCACTCCGTATGCGATCCTTACGTAACCCATTGTATCCGGGACAACTGTGTTGGTCAGCTTTGTCTCCTGGATCGCTGTAACCTATATGTTCTTTCGACTCATAAAATCTATTATCTTGTCGATCTTGCCTCGGAGACCATTGCAATTCTTTTGAATGAAAGATACACTTCCCGGCACTGTCCCGGCAATATTGGGCCTGGGGTGTTGCTGATGATTATATTACCGCACGAGAGAAGTCGGAATAGTCACATAGTCCTATGACGAAGACGCTGAAGCCGACGACGACGACGCTTGTGACCCACTTCTGTCTATGGTCGTACAACATCTTGTAACATATTCAATGCGACCAATATGGTCGGCCGGTAGAAACGTAAGACCATAACAAGATCGGAAATGCACCCACTCCATGCACCAGGAGAATGCACTCCGGAATATGCCTCTCTAATGATGAAAATAGGATGAACACGTAGTCTGAGGCGATAGCCCTTGGCCGATTAGGGGTTCCATAGGTAAACCAGCTACCATGGGATTGCTGAATACAAATATGTAAATATTTGGGACTTGTATAAGCTTTCACGGCAGCTGAAATATAAAGCATATCGTTAGAAGCATTTGACTGGTTTCCTGTATCGCGATTTCATTTTCGACCAAGAAAAATTATCATCAGCAGGAGATGTCAAACGGATCATGGTGCTTTACAACAATTCCAACTAGAGTAAGTCGAAAAGCACACATCACAAATCGCGATACAGGAAACCAGTCAGATGATTCTAGCAACAACACACTCATTTCTGACTTAAATGTTTTTTGCTATACTATTCTTTGAATAGAAGCATTAAATAATGGTCTAAAGCCGGACAATATTCTGCAATGGAATCTCAATAAGATTTTAAGAGCAAACAAGAAGTAAATTAGAGAGATCGATTTATATGGGAGCTATATCAGGCTATAAACCGATTCAGACCATAATAAACACGTATGTTAATGGTCATGAGAGAATCCGTCGTACAAAATTTCAGGCAAATCGGATAATAATTGCGACCTCTAGAGGCTCAAGAAGTCAAGATCCCAGATCGGTTTATATGGCAGCTATATCAGGTTATGAACCGATTTGAACCTTATTTGGCACAGTTGTTGGATATCATGACAAAATACTACGTGCCAAAATTCATTGAAATTGGATAAGAATAAGAATCTAGAGGCTCAAGAAGTCAAGACCCAAGTTCGGTTTATATGACAGCTATATCAGGTTATGAACCAATTTGAACCATACTTGGCACAGTTGTTGGATATCGTAACAAAACACGTCGTGCAAAAATTCATTCTGATCGGATAAGAATTGCGCACTCTAGAGGCTCAAGAAGTCAAGACCCAAGATCGGTTTATATGGCAGCTATATCAGGTTATGTACCGATTTGAACCATACTTGGCACAGTTGTTGGATATCATAACAAAACACGTCGTGCAAAATTTCATTCCAATCGGATAAGAATTGCGCACTCTAGAGGCTCAAGAAGTCAAGACCCAAGATCGGTTTATATGGCAGCTATATCAGGTTATAGACCGATTTGAACCATACTTGGCACAGTTGTTGGATGTTATAACAAAACACGTCGTGCAAAATTTCATCCCAATCGGATAAGAATTGCGCACTCTAGAGGCTCAAGAAGTCAAGACCCAAGATCGGTTTATATTTTTTTTTTTTTTTTTTTTATTATTAATTTTTCAAAAACGTTATAATACTATATATACAATATATTTTAAATGTAAGTATCAATATTTAAAATGTGTTTTGAAAATGTACGGCATGGTTTTGTAAACCGTCTGCCGGAGAAGTGAGTTTTATTTTTTAGCTAGTAATTAAATTCATTTATAAGAGTTCTTCTATAATTCATTGCCTCTCGTAAGAAATTAAATAGTCTAATCCAACAATTATCTTCACCGCCGTTTAAAACAGATATAATTTCTGTGTCTGATAGAATGCTTTTTTTGAAATTCTTGCTTCTAATTCTACTAAATATTGGACATACCCCTATGAAATGTTGCGTGGTTTCTATTTCTCCTAGGTTACAGATGGAGCACATTCGAGCTTGTTCTTCTCTGTAACTAACACCATTTAGCCCCATCGCACCAGCTCTAGCTCTCATTATATAAGATATTTGTATTTGACTAAATTTGTCATTACAATAAGATGAACCTACTGTGGGGTCAAGTAATTTGTATATTCGGCTTTCACTTTCTTGTGATTTTTGGTTATGGTGGAGGTAGTTGCTGTTTTGAAGTTCGCATGTTAATAGTTGGCAGGCTTCGTACCAATAAATTTTATCTGTGTTGACATTTTGGTGTTCTATTCCGTAACATTGCAATCGGTCTTTAAAATCTTTATACCAGGAGGTATTGTTCTGCATTATTTTCACCGCAAGGATATGTGGAAGTCTATGATTTTCCAAATCGAACAGTACTTTTGCCAAATATTTAAGGTGCAAAGAGTATGTATATATATATCCTGGTTCATACCCAGTCTCCAGAGCGATGATATAGTTTGGGGTATTTTCCGGCAACTTAAGTATACGTTTGATGAAGAATATATATAGCTTGTCAACTTCGTCAAAATATCCATTTCCCCAAATTTGTGCACCGTAGCTCTGGATAGATCGGCATACCGATAAAAACATTTTCCACTTGGCTTTGAGCGAAATTTTAGGTTTGCCTATAAAATTTGCCCATGTTGAATTTAGGCAAGACTTGGCGGCTTCGTTTTTTTCCATTGCATGCTTATTAAATGACAGTTTTGGTGTAAGCGTGATCCCAAGATACTTGTACTCATTAGTAACTCTCAGATGTTCACCGTTAAATATCCATTTTTCATTTGCAGCTAATCTTCCGCTATTACGAAATATCATTATTTCAGATTTTGCCTGGTTGACCTCCATCCCCCATCTTTTGCAGTAAAATGATAGGTTATCTATCATTCGTTGCAATATCAGTGGATCATCGGCTAGGATCACGATGTCATCCGCATACATTAACAGGCGGATGTCAATTTCGTCTATGCTAAGTCCACCACCCAATGACTCATGGAGATCATTTAAATATATAGAAAATAGCAATGGCGATAGTAAGCAACCTTGTTTTACTCCCGTTTTAGTTATAAAATGATCAGATAACTCCTTGCCGTTCCATACTGCAGTTTTTGTATATGTGTATAGCTTTTCTATAAAATTCACTATCGGTTTATATGGCAGCTATATCAGGTTATGGACCGATTTGAACCATACTTGGCACACTTGTTGGGTATCATAACAAAACATGTCGTGCGAAATTCCATTCCAATCAGATAAGAATTGCGCACTCTAGAGGCTCAAGAAGTCAAGACCCAAGATCGGTTTATATGGCAGCTATATCAGGTTATAGACCGATTAGAACCATACTTGGCACAGTTGTTGGATATAATAACAAAACACGTCGTGCAAAATTTCATTCTGATCGGGTAATAATTGCGCCCGCTAGAGGCTCAAGAAGTCAAGACCCAAGATCGGTTTATATGGCAGCTATATCAGGTTATTGACCGATTTGAACTATACTTGGCACGGTTGTTGGATATCATAGCAAAATACGTCGTGCAAAATTTCATCCCAATCGGATAAGAATTGCGCACTCTAGAGGCTCAAGAAGTCAAGACCCAAGATCGGTTTATATGGCAGCTATATCAGGTTATGGACCGATTTGAACTATACTTGGCACAGTTGTTGGATATCATAGCAAAACACGTCGTGCAAAATATCATCCCTATCGGATAAGAATTGTGCACTCTAGAGGCTCAAGAAGTCAAGACCCAAGATCGGTTTATATGTCAGCTATATCAAAACATGGACCGATATGGCCCATTTACAATACCAACCGACCTACACTAATAAGAAGTATTTGTGCAAAATTTCAAGCGGCTAGCTTTACTCCTTCGGAAGTTAGCGTGCTTTCGACAGACAGACGGACGGACGGACGGACGGATGGACGGACAGACGGACGGACATGGCTAGATCGACATAAAATTTCACGACGATCAAGAATATATATACTTTATGGGGTCTCAGACGAATATTTCGAGTAGTTACAAACAGAATGACGAAATTAGTATACCCCCCATCTTATGGTGGAGGGTATAAAAAAGAAAGCGTTAACATACAAGTACAATGAAATAATTTTGCGCCCAATATAAACGCATTCTTTATATACTGTTTTTTATTTCAATTCATTATTTTATTCTATTTTAATTTAATTTAGTGTATTTTGATTTGTACGATTTTATTTTTTTTTTAGTTCTTTTTTTTATATAACTACTGTTTAATTAAGGAGGCCACCGTAGCGCAGAGATTAACATGTCCGCCTATGACGCTGAACTCCTGGGTTCGAATCCTGTCGAAACCATCAGAAAAATAAAATTCAGCGGTGGTTTTCCTCTCCTAATGCTGGCGACATTTGTGAGGTACTATGCCATATAAAATTTCTCTCCAAAGAGGTGTCGCACTGTGGCACGCCGTTTTGACTCGGCTATAAAAAGAAGGCCCCTGATCATTGAGTTTGCCCCTGTTCCATAGTGGAATGTTCATGGGCAAACTTGCAATTTTACTGTTTTATTAAATATCTATTTAGTTGCCCACTGCTGTAGCACATTATTGTAAATGCTTTCATGTAACAAAGAACTGTATATTTTAACATGAATGTGAATATGTCTGCTTTATTTCATGGCATTTTACAAAGATTTACAATGTACTTTTGTTCAGGGAACTACACAAAATGTGTTTTGCCACACCCACAACGCTGCAAGGAAATATAACATAATTAAATAGTGTAGTAAACCTGCATATCAAACACATATCACCATAAGGAACATCATCGAACATGGTACATAGCAAAGGTGTGCTTTTATTTGTAATGCTTCCTTTCTTCACCTTTGCCTATAGTTTATTTTAATCGATTTTTCAACCATACAAAAAACACACAATTTAAAATATTTTAGTGGAGTAAACAACTGTATTACGATGCCTCAATACATATTCCAGTATATTCGAGTATATTCCTATTTGATAAAAAAAACAAAGAAAGACTATCGACCCCGTGAAAGAGTTTCCTAGCAGTACAAATGAAATTAAAGTCAATTTCAATGACTTAATCTCAAAGGCTTACATAAATGATAGCAGTCCCTTTCAAGGTTTGTATTAACCAGTAAAAGCGTGCTAAGTTCGACCGGGCCGAATCTTATATACCCTCCAACATCGATCGCATTTGTCGAGTTCTATGCGCGATATCTCTTTTTAGGCAAACAAAGAATTATTATATATAAAAAAATCAATTTGTGTTTGTTTGTTTGTTTGTGTGTTCCTTATAGGCTCAGAAAAGGCTGAACCGATTTTTTTTGAAATTTTCACAGATGGTGCATAATGACCCCGTGGTGAAAATAGGGTAGTACATTTTTTGATATCTGAAGGGGTGGCGGACTCTCTCCCTTACCCTAATTTTCAGAAACACCAGATCTCGGAGATGGGTGGTTCGATTTAAGAAATTAAGAAATTTTGTGTGCTCTCATATAGTACACTAAAAATAAAACTTTGGTATCCAAATTTCGGATGGGGTACCTAGGGGGGCTGCCCCACCCTAAAACCTACCAAACATATATTTACACCAATCATGACAATATGGGACTCAAATGAAAGGTATTTAGGATAAGAAAACTTATCTGATATCCAATAGCCCCAAAACACCCCTAAATCGGACATATTTACCGACCATTGCAATTTGGGACTCAAATTAAAGGTATTTGCGAGTAGAATACAAATCTGATTTTCAAATGTGGGACCACGTTTCTGGGAGTCCACCCCTTTCCCAAAACACCCTCCCAGCAGGACTTATTTACTGACCATGGGAATATGGGGCTTAAATAAAAGGTATTTGAATGTAAAATACGAATCTGATAACCAAATATGGGACCAAGTGTTTGGGGGCCGCCTCTCATCAAAAACATCCCCCAAAGGGAAAAAATTAACGACCATAGCAATATGGAGCTCAAATGAAAGGTCTTTGGGAGTAAAGCACGAATTTGATATCAATATTCGTGAATGTGTCTATGGGGCCACCCCACACCCACAACACCACCCAAATAGTGAGTATTTTCTGACTATTGCAATATGAGGCTCAAAAAAGAGGGTTTTTAAAGTGGAACACGAATCCGATATATATTTTCAAGGGCAACTCACTGCGGCGGTCATGTTTGCCAACTATGGAAATATGGGGCTCAAATTAGAGGTATGTGGGAGTAGACCACGTATCTGATATCAACATTAAAGACCAACTGTCTAGCAGACGTCCCACCACCATAGAAACCCCCAAATAGGACGTATTTGCTCACCAAGACAATTTGGGTCTCAAAAAGAGTGGAACAAAATATTCATAGTTTTTATGGCCAATACCCCAATCAAGACATATTTGCTAACTTTTGCAATAAGGAGTTTAAATGAGATTAGAAAACGAATTTGATACCCAGTTTTGAGGCCAATGGCATTATGGGGTTCAAATAAATGATATATATGAGAATAGAGCATGTAGCTGATATATTTTCCGGACTTAGTGTTTGGGGGACCACCCCAATCCCCAAAACACCCCTATAGCGGGCATAATTACCGATCATGTCAATGTGGAGCTTAAATGAAAGGTATTGGAGGGTAGTGCAAGAATTGATACCCATTTTCGGTACCAATTTTCTGGGGATCTACCCCTTTCCCAAAATACCCCACAAACCGCAATTTTTTAGTAACCATCGCAATATGGGGCTCAAATAAAGGTATTTGGGAGTAGAATACGAATTTGATATCCAAATGTAGAACCATGTATTTGGGGCATCACCCCTTTCCCAAAACACCCCCAAAGGGAAAAAAATTTTCGATCATGTATATTATGTGGCTCAAATGAAAGGTATTTGAGATTAGAAAACGAACTTGATAACCTATTTTGGGGCCATGTGTTTGAGGGACGCCTCATCCTGTAACCTCCTCTTAAGCCAATGACAACATGGGGTTTAAATAAATGGTATTTGAGAGAAGAGCACGATGCTGATATTTTTTCAGAGCCAAGTATCTGGGGGACCACCTCTACCCCGAAAACACCACTAAATCAGACTTCATGAGAATATTGGGGTAAAAATAAGTATGCTAAGAATGGAGTACACCTTAACTTAAATTCGTAGACCAATAAAGATCATATGGGATTCAGTTAAAGGCACTTATATTGTTAAACTGTTAGTCAAGGTAGCATGGTATTTCACTAAAAGATCTTTAATTGTCGAAAATAAATATTCCAAACTTTTGTGCCATATAAAGTAAAAGAAGGCGCAGCGGAGCGGGCCCGGGTCAGCTAGTATTGAATAAGAACTCTTATTCTATGGGAGTTATATCAATGCCGAACATTGTAGAAGTCATTGTGTAATATTTCAGTTCATTCGGATAAGAATTACGCCTTGTAGGGGCTCAAGAAACAAAATCGGGAGATAGGTTTATATGGGAGCTGTGTACGAGCTATTGATCAATTCAGACCATATTGAACACGCATGTTGAAGGTCATAAGAGAAGCCGTTGTATGCGCCCTCTAGAGGCTCAAGAAGTCAAAATCCCAGATCGGTTTATATGGCAGCTATATGAGGTTATGTATTGATTTTCGCTATACTTAGTACAGTTATTGGAAGTCATAACAAAACACCTCTTACAAAATTTCAGCCATGTCCGAAGAGAATTTCGCGCTCTTTTGGCTCAAGAAGCCAAGATCAAAGATTGGTTTATATGATAGCTATACCAGATTATGAACCTATGAGGAACAGGGCAAACTTCTCACATATCGATGAGTGCAGTCCGATTCAAGTTTAAGCTCAACGATAAGGGACCTTCTTTTTATAGCTGAGTCCGAACGGCGTGCCGCAGTGCGACACCTCTTTGGAGAGAAATTTCACATGGCATAGTACCTCACAAATGTTGCCAGCATTAGGAGGGGAAACCCACCGCTGAAAATTTTTACTGATGGTCCCAGGATTCGAACCCAGGCGTTCAGCGTCATAGGCGGACATGCTCTCTGCCCTCTGTGCTACGGTGGCCTCCAAACGATTCGGTCATGACAAACGATTCAGTCATGTGTTTTCTGTCATTCCTTTTCCTTTATTTAAGTCTTTGGTTTGGGAGTGAGCATTTATAACACTGATGTTTAAGGATAATGACCCTTGAGAGAATTTTACAAAATCTCGCATGTACTTATGAACATTCTGCCAAGACCAGATCAACTACGAACCCAATGTTTATTTCAGCTATAATGTCCAGATTTGTTTTTCAGTGTACTTGCGAAAACTTCGATTCCAATACACCACAGCCGCCCAATGAACCATTAAATTTTTAATAATGACCGTATTGATAACCCTTAAGCTCCCACTTGTTTTTTTTTTCTAAGTATGAGTTCACCTGAAACGGAAAAAAGGAAAGTGATATGCGGTCGATATATAGTTGCAATTATCATTCACTTAGCAACACTTAGCGATGGTGTTATTTAAAACTCAGATTCAATTCTCGCAACACCATTTGCGGTTGTGCATTTAGACAGGGATGATGAGAGCTATTATTTTTCCCATAATAATTAATGATGCAAAAATACTTTTTGTTATTAATTACTGCGTATGTTGAAAGAATGCAACGACCGCAACCGCATAAATATCTCTACTTTTAATTTTATTTGCTCGAAATGAAAAAACCCAATTTCGCCTTCTTTAAAGTCCCCCTGGTTTTTTTCGTACATTTATTAAATATGATATTTAGCATTATTGTTTTTATTGCTGTTTTTCTTAAATGGTGAATTTAATTTATTACGTTATCAATAATAATGTTTATAAGTGCAAAACAATGGACATTTGACATCTGAGCTACAATTACAGATGCACAAAAAATTTGTCAAAACAAGTAAAAAGGCGTTAAGTTCGGCCGGGCCGAACTTTGGATACCCACCACCTCGGGTATATATGTAAACCACCTTTCGTCAAATGCGGGGAAAAATGCTATATCGAAATATGTTCCGATTTATACCAAATACTGATAAGTACAAGTCATTGTTCAACTGTGTAAAACCAAATGTTGATCTTTTTAGTAGGTATATCTAAAAATAAACCGATCTGAACCATAAACGACACGGATGTCGAAAAGCCTAACATACGTCACTGTGTCAAATTTCAGTGAAATCGGATTATAAATGCGCCTTTTATTGGGCAAAGGCTTTTCATCGAGATATCGATCTATATGGCAGCTATATTCAAATCTGGACCGATTTCGACCAAGTTGCAGATAAATGTCGAAGAGCCTAACAGAACTCACTGTCCCAAATTTTTGCGAAATTGGATAATAAATGCGCCTTTTAAAGCCCCAAAACCATAAATCAAGAGTTCGGTCTATATTGCAGCTATATCCAAATCTGGACCGATCTGAGCCAAATTGAAAAATAATATCGAAAGTTTTAAGACAACTCACTGTCCTAAACTTCGGCGACATCGGACAATAAATGTGCCTTTTATGGGCTCAAAACCTTAAATCGAGAGATTGGTCTGTATGGCAGCTATATCCAAATCTGAACCTATCTGAGCCAAATTGACGAAGGATGTCGAAGGGCCTAAGACAACTTACTGTCCAGAATTTCAGCAAAATCGGGTAATAAATGTGGCTTTTATGGGTCTTAGACCCTAAATCAGAGGATCGGTCTATATGGCAGCTATATCCAAATCTGAACCGATCTGGGCCAAATTGACGAATGATGTCGAAGGACCTAAGTGTCCCACTGTCCCAAATTTCAGCAAAATCGGATAATAAATGTGGCTTTTATGGGCTTAAGACCCTAAATCGGAGGATCGGTCTATATGGCAGCTATATCCAAATCTGACCAAATTGACTGAGGATATTGGGGGACCTAACATAACTCACTGTCCCAAATTTCAGCAAAATCGGATAATAAATGTGGCTTTTATTGGCCTAAGACCCTAAATCGGTGGATCGATCTATATGGGGACAATATCAAGATATAGTCCGATATAGCCCATCTTCGAACTTAACCTGCTTATGGACAAAAAAGGAATCTATGCAAAATTTCAGCTCAATATCTCTATTTTTAAAGACTGTAGCGTGATTTCAACAGACAGACGGAAAGACGGACGGACATGTCTAGATCGTCTTAGATTTTTACGCTGATCAAGAATATATATACTTTATAGGGTCGGAAATGGATATTTCGAAGTGTTGCAAACGGAATGACAAAATGAATATACCCCCATCCTTCGGTGGTGGGTATAAAAATGCTAGAAAATGGTTAATAGAGATATGTCAATAACAAAATACTTAGACAAACTTGGACGGTTTTTCTACGCCTTCAAATAACAGAAGGATGGGGTATATTTCAATATGAACATTGGCTGTAGCTCCTAAATAATTCGCCACGAGAGCCGGGTAATGACATAAGATATGCCCCACTCATTGGTGTGTGAGAAGTTTGCCCCTGTTCCTTACCAAATGGTTTAGAGCCCATCCAACTACGACGTCGAACGCCTGGATGCAAATCCCGGCGTGAACATCAGAAATATTTTCAGCGGTGGTCATCCCTTTACTAATGCTGGCTACATTTGTGAAATATCCTGCCATGATTAAACTTCTCTACCAAGTGGTGTCGCTATGCGGCGCGCCTTTCGGCCTTGGCATGAAACAGGTGGCCCCTTATCATTGAGCGTTAACTTTAATCGGACTGCTTTCGTGATCTGTTTGACCATTATGGCTATTTCCTCCGCCGTTTCCACTACCTAGGGATTAATGCAATCCAAATATGAAATAATATTGCAAGGGGACTTTTTTTTAGAACTGCCAATTATGTAATTTTAGTTACTGCCTCATTTTGTCTTTCTGAAATTCACATTTTCCAGTAGAAAGTTATCAGTTATCGTTACTATCATCGATGCATCTAAACATTTACCCACGTTACTATACTGAACCATATGCACATGCATAGAAACTCATCTGCCATGTTTGATTTCATTAATTTAATCATTAAATTTTACATATGTTTTTTGTTTTGTAATTTTTCATAGCCGTCATTATTTTGCAATAGTACTGGCCACAACATACACTCACATACACACATACATGTATATGTGTGCTAACATGCGAACTAATGCCACCGCCATAAAGATTGGTTAAATCCCAGAGGTTCATTTAATATGGATTCCATTGTTTTAAGCCATTTTCATTTGGCAAAGAGCATATGTCAAATATCGTGTCATAATGGGGATTTGTTATTCTGTCAATGTCTTTTGGCCAAGCAAAATAAACAATTAAAATGGACATATATGCGAGTGTGTACGTGTATGTGTATGAGTGTAGAGTGTTGGGGGTATGTGACTTGACATGGATTTCCATATATGTGAGTGAGTTTTTATGTGTGAGTGTGTGTTTGGGTTTATGTGTAATTAAAACGTTGTTAAACATTCATGCATCTATGCCCTTTAATTTGCAATTAATTTATTGTCGCTCATATTTGGGTGTGTGTGTGTGTATGTGGGAGAGAGAGCATGTTTTTGCTGTTGTTTTATTGTTTTTGGCATTGCTTTTATTTACATTCATTTAATTGGTACATGGGTAAATACATAAGTGGGAGTATACACTTTGCTGTTATATTCGTGTTTTTGTCAGCGCCTGTGTGTATTGGGGGCCAAAAAGCTGAGACAGATCGATTGATACACATATCGATGCTAAGACAAATAAGTTTTCGGTAGGTAATTCGGCAGAGTTTTCCCAATATTTAACGTCTGAAGATTCAATGACACGTTAAACAAACCAGAAAACAAGAGTCATGTCACTCCAATTAATGACCATCCATTTGATTAGTATGTTTAGTCCTAGTCTGCCTCTTTTGCATTATTCTGATCCATACATCAACATTTAACAGATTTTACGATTGCCAATGAACCATAAAATAAATATAAGATTCATGGCATGCATTTTATGTGAAATATTTGAAGATTTTATGTCTATCGAGAAATTTGGAAGAAGACTGATTCTTTCAGAAGCATAATCAAAATCTTGAATGCGATAAAAACCTTATAGGCTCCAGTAAATGAATCATTTGCTGACTTTGGAATTCGCTTCATTGGCTACAAAACTTCTACAAACGGTATATGCATTTTGTAGCCACTAGTTGGAAATATATTTACCATGTGATCGCTCCATGCGATTTCTACTATCCATGTCATGTATGGTACAAATTTGTTCACATCCCAGTTTAATTTGTGAATAAAGCGATTTTTCGATTTTGAGCAGGTACAGGTTGCATTTTTATACCCTCCACCATAAGATGGGGGGTATACTAATTTCGTCATTCTGTTTGTAACTACTCGAAATATTCGTCTGAGACCCCATAAAGTATATATATTCTTGATCGTCGTGACATTTTATGTCGATCTAGCCATGTCCGTCCGTCTGTCCGTCCGTCCGTCCGTCTGTCTGTCGAAAGCACGCTAACTTCCGAAGGAGTAAAGCTAGCCGCTTGAAATTTTGCACAAATACTTCTTATTAGTGTAGGTCGGTTGGTATTGTAAATGGGCCATATCGGTCCATGTTTTGATATAGCTGCCATATAAACCGATCTTGGGTCTTGACTTCTTGACCCTCTAGAGGGCGCAATTCTTATCCGATTGGAATGGAATTTCGCACGAAGTATTTCGTTATGATATCCAACAACAGTGCCAAGTATGGTTCAAATCGGTCCATAACCTGATATAGCTACCATATAAACCGATCTTGGGTCTTGACTTCTTGACCCTCTAGAGGGCGCAATTCTTATCCGATTGGAATGGAATTTCGCACGACGTGTTTTGTTATGATACCCAACAACTGTGCCAAGTATCGTTCAAATCGGCCCATAACCTGATATAGCTACCATATAAACTGATCTTGGGTCTTGACTTCTTGACCCTCTAGAGGGCGCAATTCTTATCCGATTTGAATGAATTTTTGCACGACGTGTTTTTTTATTATATCCAACAACAGTGCCAAGTATGGTTCAAATCGGTCCATAACCTGATATAGCTACCATATAAACCGATCTTGGGTCTTGACTTCTTGACCCTCTAGAGGGCGCAATTCTTATCCGATTGGAATGGAATTTCGCACGAAGTATTTCGTTATGATATCCAACAACTGTGCCAAGTATGGTTCAAATCGGTTCATAACCTGATATAGCTGTCATATAAACAGATCTGGGGATTTGACTTCTTGAGCTTCTAGAGGGCGCAATTCCTATCCGATTTGGCTGAAATTTTGCATGACGTATTTTATTTTTACTTTCAACAACTGTGTCAAATAAGGTTCAAATCGGTTCATAACATGATATAGCTGCCATATAAACCGATCTGGGATCTTGACTTCTTGACCCCTAGAGGTCGCAATTATTATCCGATATGCCTGAAATTTTGTTCGATGGATCCTCTCATGACCATCAACAAACGTGTTTATTATGGTCTGAATCGATCTATAGCCCGATACAGATCCCATATAAATCGTTCTCTCTATTTTACTTCGTGAGCCCAATGGGCGCAATTCTTATACGAATTGGCTGAAATTTTACACAGGTCTCCAACATATAATTTAATTGTGGTCCGAACCGGACCATATCTTGATATCGTTTTAATAGCAGAGCAACTCTTTTCTTATATCCTTTTTTGCCTAAGAAGAGATGCCGGGAAAAGAACTCGACAAATGCGATCCATGGTGGAGGGTATATAAGATTCGGCCCGGCCGAACTTAGCACGCTTTTACTTGTTTTACTTCACAGCATAAGAAGGTGGTATACAAAATATTCGTAAAGAATATATATTCTTGAACGCCATGACATTTTAGGTTGATCTAGCCATACCCGTGCTTCTGTTCGTCTGTCTGCTGAAATCCCCATCACCTATGTATGTCGTGCATTGCGTTGGCAAGTAGATAGTGAGGTATTGGAAGGGGGAAAGAGGGAGTAGAGTTTATTGATATATTATATAAATTTCTGAGTGGTATAGTCATGTGGAAACACATTGGCAGGAAGTGGATACCACATTTGAACAGTTTCGGCAAAAAAAGAATTCTCTCTATATTGCATAGTCCAGTCCGCTGGCCAATCAATAACAAACGGTTGTGAGTTCCTAGAAAGTCTATTATTTCCCTTGAACATCCTTATTTCAGGAATAAAAAGGTTAATATCTGTGGAGCACACACCATAGAAGAATACTTTCAAAGGCTGCTATTGCTTCTTCCGGTGGCCGATCTATAATATTGATGTCGTCGGCATAGGCGTGTAGCATATGTTCTCTTGTGAGTAGTGTGCTATGACTATTTACACCTGCACCAACTTAGAAATTTAACCCTAAAATTAAATTAAATTTTTTCTGATTTCTACCTTTCAGGTTATGTTTTCGGTTTTGGTGTACTCAGAGACCTATAGTAGAATTTCATAGCGAACGTTTTTGTAGAATAGAGAAGCCATAACTTTGGCACGTAGACGTTCTTCGTTTAGAAACTTTTCACGCCTAGGTACCCTGGCACACGAAGTTCTTGGCCGTTGGCGCAGATGTTCACAATTGGGATTTTTGTTTAAACTCCAAATACTGAAAGCCTCATCTTTCGATCTGACAGCATCCCTGCATGCCTGGTTAAACCTACCTACCCTACAGGTACAGGGTATTATAACTTTGTGCATTTGTTTGCAACGCTAATAAGGAGAATAACTAGACCCATCGATAAGTACACTGATCGGCTTAGAATCACTTCCTGATTCGATTTAGCTATGTCCGTCTCTTTTTTGGTCCAAGGACGAACGACTTTGATTTTGAAAAACCGGTCCAGATTTATATATAGCTCCCATATATATCTTTCGTCCGATTTGACCTATTAAGGCTTTTATCGCCACCCCTTTGGGTGACCACTATAAATAACTTATTACGGATGCTGACTGAGGAGGGATTTGAGCCGGTCTGCTACATAGACGTTGTTAGAATACTTCTAAGAGGTATGGATCAGAAATAGCTATGCAGAAGTGCTGAAAGGGATCTCTGTTCAAGAGGAAGACGAAGGTGGGCCAATTTAACGCACCACATATCCTCAAGAGAACGATTTCGATATTTGACAAGGTCAAATACTTAGAACTGATCTTGGCAGGAGGAGGCCACCGTAGCGCAGAGGTTAGCATGTCCGTCTATGACGCTAAACGCCTGGGTACGAATCCTGGCGAGACCATCTGAAAAGAAATGTCTGTGTTAGTTTTCCCCACCCAATGCTGGAAACATTCGTATAACTTCTCTCCAAAGAGATGTCGCACTACGGCACGCCGTTCGAACTCGGCTATAAAAAGGAGACCCTTAACATAGAGCTTAATCGGACGAACTCATTGATATGTGAGAAGCTTGCCTCTGTTCCTTTATGGAATGTTCATGAGCAAAATTTGTTTGTTTGGACACAGGACACATAGGACTACGAGCTCACTTATGCAAATCAGCGCTGCAAGCACATGTAGTGGCACATGGGGAAGATGATGAGATGTTAGGTGGGAACACAGTACCAGATATGAACCAAGTTGGAGGCGTGGTATGAAAAACAATTAAGAATTTTTCAGCAGTAAGAAATTCCTGATTTAGATTTTTCTTTCCGAGGTTACTTTTTAGTATTAAGAGCGCCAACAAACTGATTACTGGCTTAGGTGTATGTCTGTAGTGGCATGGGGCGGATTTATATCCACACCCTGTTTTCAACCCAACCTAACCTAAATAACTGTGCCAAGTATGGTCTAAGTCGGTTCATAACCTGATATATTGGGTTGCTCAAAAAGTAATTGCGGATTTTTCATATAGTCGGCGTTGACAAATTTTTTCACAGCTTGTGACTCTGTAATTGCATTCTTTCTTCTGTCAGTTATCAGCTGTTACTTTTAGCTTGCTTTAGAAAAAAAGTGTAAAAAAAGCATATTTGATTAAAGTTCATTCTAAGTTTCATTAAAAATGCATTTACTTTCTTTGAAAAAATCCGCAATTACTTTTTGGGCAACCATAGCTGCCATGTAAACCGATCTTCCAATTTGACTTCCTGAGTCTCTGGAGGGCTCAATTATTAATCGATTTGCCTAAAATCGTAGCGTTAAGCTTTGACTTTGGAGGGCGCATTTATTACTCGATTTACCTGATATCTCAGAGGTGTAATTTATCTATGACTTTTAACAGCCATGTCCATATTGGACTTTAACTGGACATAGCTCTTATATATTTGAAAAAGTTCTTCAAAGACCTTAACTAAAGCAATTTATGGTGTAGACCATATATTGTTTAAAGCAGTGGTGGGCAGAAACACACACACGATTGCACGGTATTATGTACGTAAGAAAATATTTCCATTCAAAACCATGTACTTGGAAGTAATTGAAAATGCGTAAGTGTGCCTGCCACTGGTGTAGACTTTTAATATACCCTGCACCCCTACTGTGGTACAGAGTATTAAAACATAGTGAATTTGCTTGTAACACCCAAAAGGGAGTGAGATAACCCATTGATAAGTATACAGGTTGACTCCGAATCACCTTCTTATTCGATTTAGCTATGTCCGCTCTCTGTCCGTCTGTCTATGTTAATTTGTGTACAAAGTACAGGTCGCAATTTTCATCCCATCGTCTTCAAATTAGGTATGGGCATGTTTTTCGGCCTAGAGGCAAAGCCTATTGAAATTGGAAAAAATCGGTTCAGATTTGGATATAGCTCCCATATATATTTTTGTCCGATTTGCAGTAATACTGCAACAGAATGCTCATTTGTTAACCAATTCTCTCGAAACTTAGCAGAAAGGATTTTCTCATAATCCCGACATTATTGTTGAATTTCATTGAAATCGGTCCAGATTTAGATATAGCTCTCGCCCGATTTTCACTCCTAGAGCAACTGCAGGCGCATTTATTGACCAATCTTCCCAAAATTTTGTACAACGGTTTCCTCAACGACTTCCACAATGTCTAAGAAGTTTGCTTGAAATCGGTTCAGATTTAGACATAGCTCCCATATATATGTTTGTCCGATTTGCAGTAATACTGCAATAAAATGGTCATTTGTTAATAGATTCACTCGAAATATGGCATGATGGATTTTGTCTTCACTCTCGACATTATAGATGAATTTCATTGAAATCGGTTCTGATTTAGATATAGCTCCCATATATATGTTCGTCAAATTTTAGGTAATTTGCACTGATTGTTTAATAACCCATCTGAAAACATCCGGCGAGGTCCATCAAAATTGGTTCAGAATAAGATATAGCTCCCACTTTGTATCTATAGGGTAGGTGCAGAGTATTCCAAAGTCGGAACCGCCCGACTTTTGCCTTTCTTTATTGGTTTTTATCCCCCAAAAATGCGATCAAGTAGATAGAGATTGGATTCTGTTAAACTTAACGCTCCTTTACCTTTTTCTTATTTTAAATTTATTCCAACACCTAATACCCCTTATGCGTCTATAAATTGTCAGTTGCACACTTTTGCATTTCATCTAGTGTTATATAATTATGCATATTGTATTGACTTTATGTAACCAGAGCAAAAGCTTTTCAAATTTTTTATTAACTCACCAAACGAATAAGCAAACATAAAATTTAACGATGTTCAATAATAGAAGACATCCTCTTCCAACACCATTATAGACGGTAAAGAAAACAAAAAAAAAAAAAAAAAAATAAAAAACAACCGACCAAGAACGCAATGCCAAAACACGCCAACCAAATATTAATTAAATTAGTCAAAAACACTCCCACATCGTAATGGCCAAACTAACAACGAAAAACTGTGTAATAATAAAATGTTTGACCAAACTAAATGGGCAAACAGTGTTTAAAAAAACCGACGAGATTAAAAGCGAAGGTGAAAAGGAAATTCAGAGACATCAACAATAATGAAAATCCAAAATAAAAACGAGGAACATTTTCATGAAAATCATATTTCAAAAAAATTTTTAACGAAAACTGAAATTGACGTAAGTTCCATTGAACCTGATATTTCGAGGGCATTTTAAACAGATATCAAATTCGCCAAAAGACGGTTACGGTTTTTCTTTTCAACAATAAATTTGTCAAATCTTTAATAATAGAATATTTTATCACTCTGTGTGTTCTATTTATGAATGGTAAACAGCTTTGTTTTTTCCCTTGTTTCCACTGTTCATTTGAACAAACATTTTTCTAAGCTGGTGGTCAAAGCTATTAGACTTTAACACGCACATGCAAATATATTTATTGTTATGTACACAAGACTGGCCTTTATCGATTTTAGCCATACCACCTTAATCACATTACCATTAGTCTAGTGGGTTTTCGAAACTAGGACCATATGTGGGAGAAAGTGGCAAAACTACCAAATTTAATACATTTAAACATTTCAAAAGAGCATTAAACATTTCAAAGAAGTTCTCGAAACGCTTTCTAAATTTGTTGTAGCTCTTTTTTAGAAATCATTTGGCACAATTATCCAATTAAATTGTTGATGTTTTGTTCACTTTAAGGACCTATGTTTGTCTAGAGCTTTGATCTACTGCCGTCGAATCGTAGCGTGACATATGTGAATATTGCAGTATTGTGTTAAACCTAACAGTGATACAAGCCGTCTGATCCGGCCAGGATTTCGAAGAGAGGAAGGAGAGAAGATGCAAGAAGATAGATTCAAGTGGCAGATTGCCATCAGACTCACTTAGACGGTTCTCGTCCATGGTGATACTATATGAACAAGAGAAGGAAGATGCCCTCTAGTTCCTACCTTTGAACTATGCAGATCACTTTAAAAAATCCAATAATTTGCGAATGTTCACTTTCGCTTAATCATGAGAGAATGAGAACCTAAAGTTGAACGGCTTCTGATGTATCGTTCACTTAAAGGACATATGTGTGCCTATAGCGCTGATCTACTGCCGTCGAATCCTAGCGAGACATATATGGATATTGCAATATTGTGTTAAATCCATGGATTCGGAGCGGAGCATGGCTGGGGCGCAATTGGAGGCAGAGTCGTCGGAGCGGAATTGAAATCGGAAGCCATTCCACTCAGAATAGAAAAAATTTCATTGCCTTTTTGGCAAAAACTGAGCTGCTCCGCTTAAGCTCCGACCCTGATCCAGTCGCGCTCCGAATCCCTGGTTTAACCTAACAGTGATACGGACTCTCCGGCAGGAGGACACAATTGGAGAAGCTTAAAGCGCCGGTTGGAAGTAAGATTTTTCGTATTTGATGACAGTCTGGTCCGGCAGGGAGGTCCAAAAGATGAAAGGGAGAAGATGGGGTAATAAACATCTCTGGATAGGTTAGGTTCAAGTGGCAGATTACCATCAAACTCATTTAGACTGATTTCGTCCATTGTGATACCACATGATCAAGAAAAGGAAGATTCCTCTAGTTCCTATCTTTAAACTATCCAGATTGCTTTAAAAAGCCCAATAATTTGCGAATGCTCACATCCGCCTAATCAGACAAGTTCTCATAGAAATGACAACCTAAAGTAGAGCTCCTTTTAACTGCCAGTGCAGAGCTCACACATAGCAGATGTTCTATAGTATCACCAGATTTTTCGTATTTGATGACACCTACAAGCCGTCTTGGCCGCCCAGGAGATCGAAAAGAGGAAGGAGAGAATATGGGGTGGGTTTTCGTCCATTGTGATACCATATGAACAACAGAAGGATGCTCTCTAGTTCCTAGCTTTGAACTATGCAGATCGCTTTAAAAAGCTCAAAAATCTGCGAATGTTCACATTCGCCTAATTAGACAAGTTCTCAAAAAAATGAAAATCTAAGGTTGAACTCCTTCTGACTGCCAGTGCGAGACACACACACACAGCAGATAGTCCTCACAGCTCCTGCAGAAATCTTTACTTGCAACCTTCAGTCTGTCAGCAAATATTCCGCTCAGATAGTGATCTGTCATGACAGACATAATGACTAAGATGTCGGTTCTAGCCAAAGACAGCAAATTGGTTGACCTGTTTAATTGTTCACAACCCGCATATGTCACCATGCTTGGCCTTTAGCCATGATCCTTAAGCTTAGCATACATGTCGCTAGAGGGATACCCAAACTGGCAAACTCAAAAAGTGTGTTTCCCAAAGATTTAATGGCTGACCGGCTAACTGAGAAGATATTAATGTCAGTCGCCGTTTTGATTGCATTTTCCACCACTTTTTTAATTGCTAATATCTCCGCTTGATACATACCGAAGTGGTCGGATATCCTTCTCGATATGACCAGTTCAAGTTATTCAGAACCCAAAGCCCACCTGGTCGTCTAAATTGGAACCATCCCTAAAGAAGTCAACTCAACTCATTTTAAAGGTGATATTCTATCAGGAATATTAGTACAGAGCTTTTTATCAAAAATCGGCTCAGGCAGTGTGTAATCCACACTGCCTGGAACATCGATCATTGTATCAAGGATAATACCGTGTCCGTAGCCGTCGCAAAGTTCAGAGGCATTAGGTGGTATTCAATTCAGTGCATCAGAATGTATTACAGCTGTGGTGCACAAAAATACCAACCTTTAGATTCTGTATATTGAACAATAGGTGGACTTTCGAAGCACCGTCCACCAGACCATAACACCTTATAGCAATTTAGGTGTGACAACTATAGTATATAGCCAGTATATGGCAAGCCGTAGAAGGAACAAAACACATTCTTGAAGTGCCCCTATGCTAACTCATCGTTGTGGATCTACAGATCCTAAGCCTGTAGTAATGGATCTTTCAATACTACTTTGTATTCCTCGACAGGGAGTCAATTTTCTATATTGCCGACTAGGTCGTTATACTGAAAAAATGTTTGTCCTATTCGAGCCAACTTAATTTAGAGATGATCAATTTTCAAATTGTTCAAGTGAACATTCCCTTTGGAGAAAAATACTTTCCTTTATTTTAAGATTTTTTATTAAATATTAATGTTAATAAATCCTTAACTTAGCGTCTTGTTATTAAAGTCAAAAATCTGAAATGAAGGTCAGAGTTAGGAAATTGACCTTAGGACAAGACAAGAACAGTAGTTAAAGACGCAAAATATCCTTACAAATAGTAGTGTCTTGAAATATTTACATTTTTAGGTTAAGATGCTAAGTTTAAAAAATGAATTTTTCAAAAATTATAATTGGAAAATCATCTATGAAGTGAAAAAAGAATCAATCACCAATCAAAATTTGAAATGGATGGTCATGTCCGTTAGTAAATAGGAAATTAAATTTTAAGCTAGCATCATAGTTTTAAAGTTTTGGTTCTTTGGCTCGTTTTCATTGGTAAAATCCTGCGAATAAAGAAAAATCTTAAATATTAGGCCAATTTTTTTTCAGTGTACATTTGCCAGCGGTTATACATGCACCTTCTTCATCTTCATTGTAATAAGTTCGAACGTTCGTTAAAAGGCTTGCAAAAAATATATCAATATTATGGGAATCAGTTTTTTCTAATTCTTTGTTTCTTCACAGTTGTTCATTTTTGAAAATTCTTTGTTTATTGGGTTTTCAATAAAATTGGTAGCTTTTATATACAAGTATTTCAAATATATTCGTATCGTTTTTACCATTATAGCTTAAAGACCTCATTACCAACCAACTTGCTTGCTTGCTGTTCTCCAACAAATCCTGCCAATAACCTCTATGTAAACAATTGACTTTTGTGTTTATTAGATTGGAAACATTTCATTCAACTGTTACCTTTATGTCTGAAACGAATTTAATTTGCAGAATCAATTTGTTACTTGACATGTCGATAAAAGTGTGAATTGAGCCAGACTTGTTGTGAATTATTGAGCATTTTCACCTGCTTCACAAAACAGGCAATTCACACAATTGGCACTTTTATATACAATCATTGACTTTTTATTACGCTCGCACAAATACACGCACACACACATACACACATAAGTTGAGTCCTAAAATAAATGCAATGACAGCATATCACCATCGATTAGAAATATTTTTATCTTTTATCGATTTACTTGAATTTTCTTTTTATGCCCTCCACTATGTAATGGGGACACATGAATTTCGTCAATCCGTTTATAACACATCAAAATATTGATCTGAGACCCACCAAAGTATATATATTCCTTATTGTCTTGTCTGTCTGCCAAGTTTACTTCGATACTCCCCTTCATACCAGAGTATCTTTCAAGGCCAATCTGGACAAGAGAGTTCAGACAAAAATCAAGCGTATCTGACTACAATATATTGTAATACCCTCTAACCTTGAGTCTAACTGCAAATTTGCCCATGCTCATTCCATTAACGAACAGGGGAAAACTTTTCACTTATTAATGAATGCTGTCCGATTCAAGTTTAAGATCAGAGGGCCTCCTTTTTATAGCCGAGTCCGAACGGCATGCATCAGTGCGACACCTCTTTAAGATGAAGTTTTTACACACAAATGTCGCCAGCATTAGGAAGGGATAACCACCGCTGAAAAAAAATTCGTTGTTTCCTGATATTTTAGCCAGGCTTCCAACCCAGGCATTAAACGTCACAGGTGGTGGAAGCTCAGAGGCTTCTGTGGCCTCCACATTGAGTTTAAATATTACTTTTTATCATATCTATAATCTGACCTAACGCTATTGGAAAGTTTATCAGATACTTCAAGCCAAAAACATTGGCTTGTTCTTCTCTTTCGAGCGTTGCAAACAAATGCGTGCAAATATCTTGACCACAATATAGGGTGTAGGAGAAGAAAACCTAAAATCGATAGTACAATATATATATTCTAAATTGTCTTGACATTCTAAGCTAAGATTTAGCCATGTCCGTATGTCGAAAGCACGCAAACTTTCGAAGCAACCAGGCTAGGCATTAGAAATTCTGCACGATTACTTGGTATAAGTGTAGGATAAGCTTGGATTAGGTTTAAGTGGCAGTCTGACATCAGATTCACTTAGACGTTTTCGTCCATTGTGATATCACCGGAACAGGAAAATGAAGATGCCATCTAGTTCCTACCGTGGAACCATCTAGATTGCTTTAAAAAGCCCAACAAATTGCTAATGTTCATATCCGCTAAATCAGACAGGTTCTCAAAGAAATGAGAACTTAAAGTGGAACTTTTTTTTGACTGCCAGTGCGGGACACACACACGGAAGGTGTTCTATAGTCTCTTTCTCTTCTTCGTCCTCACAGCTTCTGCAAAAGTCCTTGCTGGCAACCTTCATACAGTCAGCATGTTTTCCGATTAGACAATGACCTATCATGACGGACACAATGAGTGAGACATCTGTTCAAGCTAATGACAGCAAGGCGGTAGACCAATTCAAATCTAGATTAGACCACATAGTTTTGGAATGCTCACAGTCCGCACTTTGTGACCATCTATCAACTTAGCTTACATGTCGTAAGAGGCATACTCACAGATTCCAGTTTCCCTGGAATGTGTAAGGTATTGTAGTTCCAAGTCTCGCAAATCCCTGGGATATCTCTGTGGCCCTGCTTCCAGAATATCTGAATTTTAAACTGTTCAGCCAACTCGTTGAGAGATCTGCGACAGTCGAGGGCGGTTTTTGTATTCAGAAGTACGTTCTGCAGGCTGCCTGGCTGTCTGAGAAGATATTTATGCCAACCGTCGTAATGACATTACATCTTAGCCATTCCACCACTTCCTTAATTGCAAGGATCTCCGCTTGATACACACTGCAGTGGTCAGGTAACCTTTTCGATATGACCAGTTCTAGATTTTTAAAGTACACCCCAAAGCCCACCTAGTCGTTTAGCTTGGAACTATCCCTATAGAAGTCTAGGTAACTTCTGTTTACAGGGATATCGTAAATCCAATCGCTTCTATCAGGAATATAGGAATAGTTGTACAGGAATAGGAATAGTTGTACAGTAATTTTTATCAAAAAGCGGCTAAGGTAGTGTGTAGTCCACACTGCCTGGAACATCGGATATTGTATCAAGGATAATACAGTGTACGTAGCCGTCACATGACCAATGAGAAAGCTCATTTAACCTGATGACAGGGGTCGCTGCAATTTGTCTAGCCACAATGTCCATAGCATTAGATATAGCACTAAATTCAGTGCAACAGATGGTGTCTTCCTCAGTGTCGCTGTGATGCACAAACAAGCCATCCTTAAGATCCGGTTATGTATTGAGCAGTAGGTGGACTTTTGAAGCGCCGTCCAGCAGACCACAACACCATATAGCATTAAAGGTCTAACAACTGCATTATATACCCAATGCATGACACGCGGTCTAAACCTCCAACTATTGCCAATGGCTCTCTTTGCAGCTGTATAGGGCTAGTTTGGAACCATCCGTATAGAAGTCTATGTAATTTCTATTACCAGGATATCGTAGTTCTAAACGGTTCTATCAGGAATAATGGTACAGTTTTTTTTTATCAAAAAGCGGCTCTGGCAATGTGTAATCCACACTGCCTGGAACATCGGACATTGTATCACAGATAACACACAGTGTCCGTAGCCGCCACATGACCAAAGAGAAATCTCCCGTAACCTCACGGCAGTGGTTGCAGCAATTTGTCCAGCCACAATGTCCAGAGGCAACAGATGTAGCATTAAATTCATTGCATCAGATGGTGTCGTCCTCAGTGCGGCTGTGATACACAAACAAGCCATCCTTTGGATTCCGTTTAGTATTGAACAGTAGGTGAACTTTTGAAGCGCCGTCCACCAGACCACAACGCCATATTGCATTATAGGTCTGACAACTGCACTAAATACCCAATGCGCGGAGCGCGGTCTAAACCTCCAACTTTTGCCAATGGCTCTCTTGCAGATGTATTGGGCAAAAGTTTCCTTTCTTGCTCTTTCTAAAATGTTAGACTTGAAGTTCAAATTCCTGTCCAGCAAAACACCCAGGTATTTTGCGCTTTCTAAAGGGTGATTTTTTTGAGGTTAGGATTTTTATGCATTAGTATTTGACAGATCACGTGGGATTTCAGACATGGTGTCAAAGAGAAAGATGCTCAGTATGCTTTGACATTTCATCATGAATAGACTTACTAACGAGCAACGCTTGCAAATCATTGAATTTTATTACCAAAATCAGTGTTCGGTTCGAAATGTGTTCATTCACCGTTCAGCGATGAGGCTCATTTCTGGTTGAATGGCTACGTAAATAAGCAAAATTGCCGCATTTGGAGTGAAGAGCAACCAGAAGCCGTTCAAGAACTGCCCATGCATCCCGAAAAATGCACTGTTTGGTGTGGTTTGTACGCTGGTGGAATCATTGGACCGTATTTTTTCAAAGATGCTGTTGGACGCAACGTTACGGTGAATGAACACATTTCGAACCGAACACTGATTTTGGTAATAAAATTCAATGATTTGCAAGCGTTGCTCGTTAGTAAGTCTATTCATGATGAAATGTCAAAGCATACTGAGCATCTTTCTCTTTGACACCATGTCTGAAATCCCACGTGATCTGTCAAATACTAATGCATGAAAATCCTAACCTCAAAAAAATCACCCTTTATAAATAGAAAATTCTCTCCTCTCAAGGAGACGGATGCACTATAGGTAATTTGTTTCTCCTGCTGAAAAGAAATACTTCTGTCTTGCACGGATTTACACCTACATCACTTTCGTTAGCCCACTTCGGTATCGTATATAAGGCTATCTGAAGTATATCTCTAAGAACTTTTCCTAATCGCAATAGCCACGTCATCAGCATACGCTACCACTTTTACACCTTTTTCTTCACGAGACAATAATATATTGTTAATGGCTTTATTTCAAAGTAGAGGAGACAGTACACCTCGTTAAGGTGTTCCTCTGCTGACTCATCTTTTTAGACCAACAGTTCCCAAGCCTGCCGTAATGTTTCTTTTAGTGAGTAAGTAATTAATAAACTTTGTTACGGTAGTGTTGATGCCTAGAAACTCCATCACCTTCATGATTGACATTATTGAAAGCACCTTCAATGTCAAGAAATGTCACCATCATATATTCCTTGCCAGTGAGAGAACCCTCAATGTAGCCCACTAGGTCGTTAAGGGCTGTTTCAGAGGATTCGCCTTTACTATATCTATGCTGCTGACGACCCACGTGGTCTCCAGGGATCTTTGCCCTAGGATATGTTTCTGTCAACCTCTTAAGAGTCTTCAGCATATAGGATAACAGACTAATAGGACGAAAATCTTTCGCCTTCGTGTGGTAAGGTTTTCCTGCTTTCGCAAACGAAAATGATCTTTGTGTCCCTCCATCCCACAGGTATATATGACATGCTGATACAAGCAGAGTCTATCTCCCTTAGCCAAGTAACCAATCTATGAGAAATAGCTTGTAATTCAACCGCCGATACATCATCAGGGCCTGGCGACTTAAAGGAGTCGAAACTTGTATCGCCTAAAGGATTGTCGTCTTGGATACAATTTCCCCAACATCCTCATACGAATGTATATTAATGACAACCTATACTGGCGCCACGTTGTCCGTTGGAGAATTTCCCGGGAAATGTGTATCAGCGAGTAGTTCTAGTGTTTCCTCACTAGACATTGTCCATACATTCTCTGACTTCTGAATATACCCCACCGTAATAGGTCACGAGGACAGAATCTTCCTTATAGCCTGTTTGTCGATGTCGAAAGATAGTCTCAGGCGAACGAAAGGCAATCTTTGTGATCTATATTCGTCTATATAGACATATCTCGGTATTTACTTCCAATGAGATATTAGTCTTTTTGACACTAACGAATCTATCTACACATCAAAATATTTCTTTTTTTGAATTACACGAAAAATTAGTTTCGATGTAGACAAATAGGCTATAAGTCTAAAGGCCACGGATGTATCCTCCACGGAACTGCAGAATTCTACCCAGGATTTGTTCTGAGCCTTTCTCAGCGCGCCTTTATATTTTCTTAGCTCAGCCTCATAGATGTCCCGATCGTGTGGTGCTCTTGTGGCCTTTGCTCTGTTGAAGAGTTTTCTGCAGTCCTTCCTTAGACCAACCAGCTCTGGGTTCCACCATGGCGGTCGCTATTTGCCCCTTGTCTTGGCACTAGCACATGCAGACACAAGCGACATGCTGACAGAGCCTTCGTGATCCGCTTGACCATTATGTCCATATCCTGCGCAGTTGCCACTTCCTTTTCTGGTCTAGAAGGGATAGACGTGCAGAATTTGTTCCGAAATTTATCCCAATCCGCCTTTCTTTTGTTTTGCCGAGGGGCCACTACTGCACTATTTTCTTCAAGGCTGAAACCTACGGAACGATGATCAGAGAAGCTGTGGTCATCCAACATTTCCGAGTCGCATATTCTTGCGCTTATATCTTTCGATACAAAAGTTATATCTACTACCTCCTGCCTGTCCCTTGTGATAAAGGTCGATTTATCCCCTTCATTACAAATCGCCAGATTGCAGGTTATAATGTATTCGGTAAGCAGCTCACCCCTTTCGTTGACATCCCAACTTCGCATATCTGGTGATGTGCATAAGTATCACTTCCTATAATGAGGCTCTTCTTCCCTGCAGAAGCGACTTCAACCGGCGACTTAAGGTTGAAGATGGCATCTCTGAATCGTGTGCCATATATAGGGAATCCAGTCAGTAATGAGACTTATTTATTTCAAGGCTGGCTACTACTGAATCTTCAGTGCTTAGCGACGGAGGAAGAAAAACATTGAGACTACTCTTTGCTAGAATACAGGCTCTGTGTCTCCCATTCCCCGTACCCTTGAGTAGTTTAAATCCCGGAATTCTTAGTCCACGAACCATTCCTACACACATCCATGGTTCCTGGATAAGAACCATGTCAAATCCCCCTGCCATCAGGATTTGACATTGGAGATTTATCTGCTGAAACCGGACCATAGTCAGGATTCAGAACTCCCACAACTGTTGCGTTTGCCTCGTCTTCTGATTCCGCCAGGAGTTCATCCCCACAAGATTCCTTAGATCTTGTCATGATGAGCTTCCGTACGCATCCAGATGCAGGTGGGAAAGCAGTGGAACTACTCTTCCTCAGGACACTGGACACTTGCGGTGTGGACGATTCCTCCTAAGATGCTTCACTAGCTGCTGCTGTCGAATTAGTGTCGGTCGGTTCGGATTATAAATGGGTAAATCGGTCCATATTTTGATATAGATGTCATCATTGGCTTGACTAGACAACAATTAATCCTATATACATCCTATATATAAACAACATTTCGTTAAAATCCGCTAGAGAATGGCAATGAGCATAAAAGGCCGGGCGGCAGCAGCTTAAGGCTTTATTACACGGCATGTAGATGTCTTATGACATGCCAAATTTAGCACATGTAGACTTCAATTTTGTAGTACAAAATATTGATGTTTTTGGTAGCCATATCTAAATGTAGA
The DNA here is from genome assembly GCF_963082655.1 of Stomoxys calcitrans. Lineage (NCBI taxonomy): Eukaryota > Metazoa > Arthropoda > Insecta > Diptera > Muscidae > Stomoxys > Stomoxys calcitrans. The sequence continues at coordinate 74,406,610 of NC_081553.1, read as the reverse complement.
CAGATCTGAACCATATACGACAGGGATATCGAAAAGACTAACATAAGTCACTGTGTGAAATTTCAGCGAAATCGGATTATAAATGCGTTTTTTATGGGACCAAGACTTTAAATCGAGAGATCAGTCTATATGGCAGCTATATCCAAATTGTAACCGATCTGGGCCAAATTGAAGAGGGCTATCGAAGGGTCTAACACAACTCCATGTCCCAAATTTCGGCAAAATCGAAAAATAAATTCGCCTTTTATGGGCCTAAGACCTTAATCGAGAAATCGATCTATATGGCAGCTATATTCAAATCTGAACCTATCTGAGCTAAATTGGAGAAAGTTGTCGAAGAGCCTAACGCAACTCACTGTCCCAAATTTTCGCGAAATCGGACAAAAAATGCGCCTTTAAAGGGCCTAAGACCTTAAATAGAGAGATCGGTCTATATGGCAGCTCTATCCAAATTTGAACCGATCTGTGCTATATTGCAGAAGATGTCGGGGGACCCAACTTAACTCACTGTCTCAAATTTCGGCGACATCGGACAATATATGCGCCTTTTATTGGTCCAAAACCTTAAATCGAGATATCGGTCTATATGGCAGTTATATCGAAATCTGGACCGACCTAACACAACTCACTGTCACAAATTTCAGCAAAATCGGATCATAAATGTGGCTTTTATGGACCAAAGACCCAAAATCAGCGGATCGGTCTATATGGGGGCTATATCACAATATAGTCTGATATAGCCCATCTTCGAATTTAACCTGCTTATGGACAAAAAAAAAAATTTCTACAAAATTTCGCCTCAATATCTCTATTTTAAAAGACTGTAGCGGGATTTCAAAAACAGATTGACGGACATCGTCTTAGATTTTTACGCTGATCAAGAATATATAAACATTATAGGATCGAATATTTCGATGTGTTGCAAACGGAATGAAAAAATAAATATACCCCCATCCTTACATGTGAATACAAAAAGTGGCATGTCTTAAGACATCTTCATGCCATGTAGTAGCCCCATTAAAGACTCAGTGCCTGTGATACTCGATGTGATAAGGCGAGTTATCGGCGCTTTTAAATGACCAATGGCTACAATGTACTGCGGCGATCGGTCCTATGGACGGGAACGAGCTTTTGAGCTTGACGAGGATCACTATCTCTAAATTCAATTGTGGAAAATGCACCATTATGAACATACACCAGCTATATCGAGTGTATCAACATCATTTGGCATATTTTAAATTTTGTCAATGGTGCGAATTCATACTAAAAATTTCAGGCTGAAACTTTAATGTTTACTATTTTTGTCACCTCTTCCCATACAAGTGCCACCACTGTGTCATGTCACCATAGATGTGACTTTCAGAAACAGTGTTTTCGACTGTTTTTAAAGCTTAGAGAGTTTTCGCTGAATTAAGAACAAAAACGACCATTAACCAAACAAATCAACCATTCTATATTTTGTCTCCTTTCATTTAGCCTATCGATACAATTCTCCCTACCTACTCTCACTCCTTCTCGCTCGCTATAGGTGTCTTTTGCCATACAAAAAGAGGAGCTTTTTGTTGCTATGTTGACAAAGTGTAACCGATAACACGTTTTCATACAAACATTTTAGTGGATTCCAAATCCTGCCTTTCAGCATCGAATGTCTATGGCGAAGAGGAAGAACAAAAAACAGATGGGAAAAATGCTTGGACATGCCACCAAGTTTCCGAATGCCGGCATTCATAGCTCTATGACATGATGTCCGGATTTTGGGTTTTCTATTCTTTTTGGATTTTTGTTGTAATTCAAGAATGGCTAGTAGTAGGCTCTTGTTTTATGGACAACTCACACATTCTGCACTTCACTTCACCGGAAAGTAAGTGTATATTTTTGCATCAGCAAACCGGGCATACACATACACACTTACAATAGATGCATTGGCGTAGCAATGCTATGGAGTTAGAGGAGGCTATATCGAAGCCAGATTTTGATCTAAAGGATTTGAAGTGCCAAGATTTGGCAAACTTCAGAACTGACAATTCCTGTTTTTATTCGTCCATATACCGCTATAGGATGTCTGCAACCTTATTCCTTACATTTGTACTTATGACCACAAACACCCATGGCAAATTCGATTTTTATAGACTCATTAATAGATAACGCCAGCATATAAAGGGTGATTTATTAGCTTTTACCTTTTTGGCAACACTCGTTTAAAAAGCACACACACTTTTCGTGTTTTGTTTCACTGTCAAATATCTTCACTTTGGTCTAAAATTTAGTCATGAATCGCCTTACAAACGAATAACGCTTGCAAATTATTGAATTTTATTATCAAAATGCGTGCTCTGTTAAGAAAGTTCATCACGCGCTTCTTCCATTTTACGACGAAGCTCATTTTTGGCTCAATGGATACGTAAATAAGCAGAATTGCCAATTTTGGAGTGAAGCTCTGCCAGAAGCATTGCAATAGCTACCAATTCATCCAGAAAAATTCACAGTTTGGTACAGTTTATGGGCTGGTGGCATCATTGGACCATACTTCTTCAAAGATGATGCAAATCGTAACGTAACTGTGAATGGTGAGCGCTATCGTGAGATGATATCCAACTTTTTTTTGTCCAAAATGAAAGGGCTTGGCTTGAAGGTCTGCCAGAAGCATTGCAAAAGCTACCAATTCATCCAGAAAAATTCACAGTTTGGTACAGTTTATGGGCTGGTGGCATCATTGGACCATACTTCTTCAAAGATGATGCAAATCGTAACGTAACTGTGAATGGTGAGCGCTATCGTGAGATGATATCCAACTTTTTTTTGTCCAAAATGAAAGGGCTTGACTTGCATGACATGTGGTTTCAACAAGAAGGTGCCACATGCCACACAGTCCGCGTTACAATGGGGTTATTTAGAGGCCAGTTCATGAACATTTTATTTCACGTTCGGGACCGGTCAATTGGCCGCCCATATAGTGCGATTTAACGCCTTTATACTATTGTTTGTGGAGCTATGTTAAAACTCATGTCTATACAGACAAGCCCGCTTCAATTGACGCATTGGTAGACAGCATTGAAGCATTTATTTGTGAGATACCGGCCGAAATGTTGGAAAGGGTATGCCAAAATTGGACTAAGCGGATGGATCATTTGTCATGGTCAGCATTTGCATGAAGTAATCTTCAAATACTAAATTATTTGGACCGTTCTATCGATTCAAATAAAGATTTTTTTTGTTTTTTGAAAAACTTTCTTGTAGCTCTTAAAAAACCACCCTTTACATCAGTTTTAAGCTACTAGAAGCCTTGTTGCCTTTTCTCTCTACGTGCATTAGTGGCCTTGAGTGGCATGATGTAAGTTACTGTCCCATTTATCAAAATCCCTCTCTGGGCGACGTTGCGAGTGTGGATTACCCGTCCTGTACTAGAGGCTGATGCCATTCTAAAGCTGCTGAAGGCGAAGAATAAATGTTTTCGAGCGAAGATTGGAAGTAGGGACAAACAAGGGGTAAATGCACCTCTGCACCACTCAGTACGGGGTAAACATGGTTCGTGGTTGAAATCACGAAGGATTAGGTAAGATTAGAATCTGCATTGTATCTAGGAAGGTCATAGGCAAGGTTTAAGTGACAGTTTTCCATCAGAATGACCAAGACGTTTTTGTCAATTGTGATATCACAGGAACAGGAAAATGAAGATGCCTTCTAGTTTCCAACACAATTTGTAATTTATTTATATACACCCGCACAACAAGAATATAAAATTCTTATAATTAAAGCCCAACAACTTGCGAATGTTCACTACCGTTCGAACAGACAGGTTTTCAAAGAAATGAAAACATAAAGTGGAACTCCTTATGATTGCCAGTGCGGGACACACTCACAACAGATTTTCTATAGTATCTTCTTCCTCGACGTCCGCACAGCTTTGGCAAAAGACTTTAATGGCAACCTTCAGTCTGTCAGCATGTTTTCTGATTAGACAGTGACCTGTCATGACGGATACAATGACTGAGACGCCCGTTCTAGCCAGTGACAGCAAAGCGATAGACCTCTTCAAGTCTAGATCAGGCCACATAAATTTGGCATGCCCAAAACCCCGCCTTTGTGCCAATCTATCATCCGTTACCCTTCGGGCCTGATCCTGAAGACTAACTTACATGTCGCTAGAGGCATACCCTCTAAGATAGTTTCTAGTCACGCAATCGCGTCCGTTCTACAATTCCCTGGAATATCTCTGTAGCTCGGCTCCCAGAACAGGTGAATCTTGAACTGTTCAGCCATCTCGTTGAGAGATCTGCGACAGTCGAGGGCGATTCTTGAATTCAGAAATACCTTCTCCAGGGACTTAATGGCTGCACGGCTGCCTGAGAACATATTTATGGCAATCATCGTTATGGTATTACATTTTAGTCATTCCACCACTTCTTTAATTGCAAAAATCTTCGCTTGATTCACACTGCAGTTGTCGGATAACCTTCTCGATATGACCAGTCTTATCTTAGTTCTTCAGAGGACTCCCTAAACTCACCTGGTACTCTGGCTTGGAACTATCCGTATTGAAGTCTATGTAACTTCTATTACCAGGGTTATTGTAGTTCCAATGGGTTCTATCAGGAATAGTGGTACAGTACTTTAAATCAACAATCGAATCAGGCAATGTGTAATCTACACTGCCTAAAATATAGGGTATTATATCAAGGATAACACAGTGTCTGCAAGCGCTTCATGACCAAAGGGAAAACTCCCTTAGCCTCACAGCAGTAGTTGCAATAATTTGTCTAGCCACGATGTCCAGAGGCATTGGGTGTAGCATTAAATTCAGTGCTTCAAATGGTGTCGTCCTTAGTGCGGCTCTTATGCACAAACAAGCCATCTTTTGCATTCAGCTGAGTACAGTGGGTGAAAGTGAAATTTTGGAAAGCCTTCAACCAGACCACAACACCATATAACATTGTAGGCCTGACAACTGCAGTATATACCCAGTGCATGACGAGCTAAAGGGTGATTTTTTTGAGGTTAGGATTTTCATGCATTAGTATTTGACAGATCACGTGGGATTTCAGACATGGTGTCAAAGAGAAAGATGCTCAGTATGCTTTGACATTTCATCATGAATAGACTTACTAACGAGCAACGCTTGCAAATCATTGAATTTTATTACCAAAATCAGTGTTCGGTTCGAAATGTGTTCATTCACCGTAACGTTGCGTCCAACAGCATCTTTGAAAAAATACGGTCCAATGATTCCACCAGCGTACAAACCACACCAAACAGTGCATTTTTCGGGATGCATGGGCAGTTCTTGAACGGCTTCTGGTTGCTCTTCACTCCAAATGCGGCAATTTTGCTTATTTACGTAGCCATTCAACCAGAAATGAGCCTCATCGCTGAACAAAATTTGTCAAAATTTGAACACATTTCGAACCGAACACTGATTTTGGTAATAAAATTCAATGATTTGCAAGCGTTGCTCGTTAGTAAGTCTATTCATGATGAAATGTCAAAGCATACTGAGCATCTTTCTCTTTGACACCATGTCTGAAATCCCACGTGATCTGTCAAATACTAATGCATGAAAATCCTAACCTCAAAAAAATCACCCTTTATTTACAGCCCCAATTTTTGCCAATGGCTCTCTTGCATGTGTATGGGGCAAAATATGCCTTTCTTGCCCTTTGCAAAAGTTTGGAATTTCCTGTCAAGCAAAACACCCAGGTATTTTGCGCCTTCAGTAAATGGAACATATTCTCCTCCCAAGTATACTTGTATCTCCTATTGAAAAGAACTACTTCTGTCTTGCAAGGGTTTACGCCTAGACCACTTTCGTATGCAGGGCTTCCCGATGTATATCTGTTGAAGTGCTGGGAAACTTCCCCTAATCGCAAATGCCACGTCATCAGCATACCTTTACGCCTTTTTCTTCCAGAGACAATAATATATTGTTAATGGCTATATTCCAAAGTGGAGGAGACAGTACACCTCAAGGCCGCCACTTTTTTGATCTACAGTACAGTACACCTCCTTTTCAATATATAGATCCCAGACCTGCCGTAATGCTCCTTTTAGTAAGTAAGTTATTAATTAACTTTTTTACTGTAGTGGTGATGGCTAGAAACTCCAGCACCTTCATGATTGACATCGAGAGAATCCTCAATCTACATTGAGGATTCTCTCGATGTCAATCAGAAACTGATTCAGAAGCGGCTAGATCGTGAAGGGCTATTTCTTTGGTCTTGTCCTTACTATATGCATGGTGCTGCCAAGTCAGGCGATCTCCAGGAATCTTCGCTCAAAGATATGTTTCTATCAACCTCTCTAGAGTCTTCAATATAAAATATGACCGACTAATAGGATGAAAATCTTTCGCCTTCGTGTGGTAAGGTTTTCCAACTTTCGCAATGAAAATGACCTTTGTGTCACTGCATCCCAAAGGTATATACGACATGCTGATACAAGCAGAGTAAATCTTCCCAAGCCAAGAAGCCACTCTGTCGGACACAGCTTCTAATTCAACCGGTGATACATCATCAAGGCCTGACGACTTAACCTTACTCTGATTTCTTCCATTACATCAACGAGGCTTCATTGATGTAGCCCTTTAGAGGCCATATCAAACAACCCCTTCCAAGGGCTTTGGTTAGATTTTGTTAGACTAAGAGTCACTTTTTTATTACATTTGGTCCATGATCTTGGCTAACTGCAATCAGGGAACATGTTATACTCATAACGCTTGTGACAAACAGTGACTTCTTATTATTCTTATTGGACCACTACAGATAAGGCAAAGAAAGGGCCTCCGTAAATTGAGGTGGCAGTTTGTGAACGGTTAGAGATAACTGTTTGAAATATTGAATGGTCACAACTGAGATGTAAAATTTCAAGGCCGTAAGTGGCCCGGGCGCCTCTTGGTAGACAACTTTTATGGCTTTAAGACTCGAGTCATACGGGGAGGAAACTGTCGGCATGGGCTTCGAGAAATGAGGAGTTGAGTAGTAACTCAAGGAAGACAGAGTTAGTTTATACACTTGGTAACATAAGGAATCTGATTTTAGGCCCCGTTCTTTGAACGGGACCTATCGAAGGAGTCTAAATATTGGGGACACGACTCTCGAAACTCTGCTATATGAGGAATACAAAGGAAAACAGATCTAAGGCACTGTGTTACTTTTAATTCTGCAGGAGATTGTTCGGTTGGTATCGTGCAATGCTTTTAGTTAGACAGGAACAATTGAAACGGGGAGTTCGAGTAGGTGCAAAGTTTCACTTGCTTTGAAATCACCAGAGCAATGAGATCCACTCGGCAGGAAGACTTCAAATGCAGCGCTTGGGCTGAGAGAGCTTGTCATGCTGAAGTAGGACGGATAAAGCCCCGTTCTATTCCGGATGTTATGGATGCGGAGGATACACTCAACGAGACTACCTTTCACCACGACTGATTCAGAAAAGGCTCTTCAGGATTTGCTTTCTCGAGGAAGAGGAGTTGGAGACGCATGCTCTGTGAAGAGGACGAGGACTCGTTATTCACTGACGGGCCCAAGATGGAGTCAGTGACGAGATTGAGGATCCAAGCCAAAGTATTCGATATAGCTTGGTTGCTGAGATTGCAGGACGAGTGTATGATATATCAGCTAGATAGCTCCAAGAGAATTCCGGGAAGGTGTTTGCAGCTCGGGATTAATTTGGACAGTACGTAGGACCTCAAGGCCTTGAATTGTAGGAGAGTGTGTCGAGTTTCGTGGCCAAATATTTAGAATCCTTAAATGAACTCAAGACTCGCGATGTAATGCTGACTTGGGTTCTCGGACACGTAGGTATTCTGAAAAATAAAAAGGCAGATGATTACACTAAAAGGGTTCGTCCTAGGCCGGCAAACTAGTCTCCGCTTTCGCATACATTCCATTTGTCGAACTGTTGAATATTGTAGCGGGGATGGGGGCTAGTGTAGAGTCGGTGGGAAATTATACATGAATGCATGAACTCAGGCACTCTGGCCTTGCATCCATCGAAGGGGGACGAATGGGTACTATACTATACTGTGTGTGCTGAGTCATATAGCGGCGTACTTACTTTGTTTATGTCCGAGTTTACAATTGCTCAGTGCTTTCCATTTTGGCGGTACGAGTTTTCTCCTTACTTCTTACGGGGCTAGTTTTCTCTTACTTCTAGAAGGTCTCCTCAGATTCGTGAACAAGAGGGTATGGTTTCGGGGGAGGGCGCGATAAAAGCTTCTTATATTTTTTCATCTTCCTCGTCTACGAGCGAACTCAACCGGACGGGGTCAGCCATTGATAGACACGGCTTAATTCACTTCAAATATAGTCGAAATTAATATTTGAAGTGGATTTAGCCATGTCTGTCTATGGCTGACCCGGCCCACATTACATCCAGCTTCACGCCTCTGCTCACACATGCGATGCAAATGTTTGGGTATGTCGGCTTACAAAACAAAACAAAAACAAGTAAAAGCGTGCTAAGTTCGGCCGGGCCGAATCTTATATACCCTCCACCATGGATCGCATTTGTCGAGTTCTTTTCCCGGCATCTCTTCTTAGGCAAAAAAGGATATAAGAAAAGAGTTGCTCTGCTATTAAAACGATATCAAGATATGGTCCGGTTCGGACCACAATTAAATTATATGTTGGAGACCTGTGTAAAATTTCAGCCAATTCGTATAAGAATTGCGCCCATTGGGGCTCACGAAGTAAAATAGAGAGAACGATTTTTATGGGATCTGTATCGGGCTATAGACCGATTCAGACCATAATAAACACGTTTGTTGATGGTCATGAGAGGATCCGTCGTACAAAATTTCAGGCTTATCGGATAATAATTGCGACTTCTAGGGGTCAAGAAGTCAAGATCACAGATCGGTTTATATGGCAGGTATATCAGGTTATGAACCGATTTGAACCTTATTTGACACAGTTGTTGAAAGTAAAAATAAAATACGTCATGCAAAATTTCAGCCAAATCGGATAGGAATTGCGCCCTCTAGAAGCTCAAGAAGTCAAATCCCCAGATCTGTTTATATGACAGCTATATCAGGTTATGGACCGATTTCAACCATACTTGGCACAGTTGTTGGATATCATAATGAAATACTTCGTGCAAAAATTCATTCCAATCGGATAAGAATTGCGCACTCTAGAGGCTCAAGAAGTCAAGACCCAAGATCGGTTTATATGGCAGCTATATCAGGTTATGGACCAATTTGAACCATACTTGGCACAGTTGTTGGATATCATAACAAAACACGTCGTGCAAAATTTCATTCTGATCGGATAAGAATTGCGCACGCTAGAGGCTCAAGAAGTCAAGACCCAAAATCGGTTTATATGGCAGCTATAGCAGGTTATGGACCGATTTGAACCATACTTGGCACAGTTGTTGGATATCATAACAAAACACGTCGTGCAAAATTTCATTCTGATCGGATAAGAATTGTGCCCTCTAGAGGCTCAAGAAGTCAAGACCCAAGATCGGTTTATATAGCAGCTATATCAAAACATGGACCGATATGGCCCATTTACAATACCAACCGACCTACACTAATAAGAAGTATTTTTGCAAAATTTCAAGCGGCTAGCTATACTCCTTCGGAAGTTAGCGTGCTTTCGACAGACAGACGGACGGACGGACGGACGGACGGACGGACGGACGGACGGACGGACGGACGGACGGACAGACGGACGGACATGGCTAAATCGACATAAAATGTCACGACGATCAAGAATATATATACTTTATGGGGTCTCAGACGAATATTTCGAGTAGTTACAAACAGAATGACGAAATTAGTATACCCCCCATCTTATGGTGGAGGGTATAATAAAACCGAAAGGATAGCAGTGCAGTTGTAAGGACATTGAGATACATTCAGCCAGAGTACTTGGTATTTGTTATCTTTCCGCCCGTGGAATGTTCTCGCAAAATAAACCGCTGTATTTAGTGCACCCTCTCCCATAGTAAACAATGGGGATTTTCAAAGCTAGATGTTGAAGAACGTACATACAATTCGCGAGGAAGTTATGGCGTTGTATTGTTTTATAGTATGGGACTGCGTGTTCTCTATGTTGACATCGATCCTAAGGCACTTTGAATATTTGAAAACGTTCTTAGCAAGTTGCCTAGACCATGGGGGGTACAATGAAGAGGCAATTCAAAGTACAATAGTTTCATAACTGTATGTGGATCATCGGATTATGTTCTGCATGGTCAATATTGGCAGACATACAGTTTGCAACAACAAAGAATCAAAACGCAAAAAGTTAGTTTTTTGTTAAAATACGTTAGCTTTTTTTGAGAATTTTGGTAAAACATATCCTTAGACAAAGAACGCAGTAATATGGTCGATTAAATAGAACAAAAAGTCTGAATTTTAATTTTAAGACCATAAATAGTAGATTTAAAGCCTTAACCCTAGCACGGGCGAACATTCTGTTCCACGTTGTTGAGCAGACGTGGTCTAGCCAGAACAAACCTTTAAAAGAGCTTTGGTTCAAAAAATGTTTTAATATTAAAACATACAAACATCTTTATTGGCAACGTTCAGTCTGTCAGCTTGTTTTCCGATTAGACAGTGACCTGTCATGCAATGAATGAGACGTCTGTTATAGCCAGTGACATCAATGCGGTACACCTCTTCATGTCTAGATACGGCCACATAGTTTTGGAATGCTCGCAGCCTCCTATTTGTGACCATCTATCATTTGTCGCCGTTCTGGGCCTGATCCTAAATACTTAGCTTAAATGTCGCTAGATGTATACCAACAGATTCCAGTGTCCCTGAAATGTGTAAGGAAGTGCCTAGTCTCGCAAGCTCATCCGCTTTACAAATCTCTGGAATATCTTTGTGGCCCGGCACCCAGAACAAGTGAATTTTGAACTGTCCATCCATCTCGTTGAGTGATCTGCGACAGTCGAGGGCGGTTTTTGTGTTTAGAAATACGTTCTCCAGGGATTTAATGGCTGCCTGGCTGTCTGAGAAGATATTTATGCCAATTCTTATAATGACATTACATTTTAGCCATTCCACCACTTCCTTAATTGCAAGGATCTCCACTTGATACACACCGCAGTGGTCAGGTAACTTTTTCGGCATGACCAGCTCTAGATCTTTTGGGTACACCTCAAAGCCCACCTGGTCGACTGGTTTGGAACCATCCATATAGAAGTCTATGTATTTTCTATCAGTAATAGTGGTACAGTACCTTTTATCAAAAAACGGCTCAGGTTGGGTGTAATCGACACAGCCTAGAACATCGGACATTGTATCAAATATAACACATTGTCCGTAGCCGCCACATGACCAAAGAGAAAGATCCTTTAGCCTCACGGCAGTGGTCACAGCAATTTGTCTGACCACAATGTCCAGAGGCATTAGATGTAGCATTAAATTCAGTGCATCAGATGGTGTCGTCCTCAGTGCGGCTGTGATGCAAAACAAGCCATCTTTTGTATCCGGTTGACTACTGAACAGTAGGCGGACCTTTGAAACGTCATCCACCAGACCACAACACCATATAGCATTAAAGGTGTGGCAACCGCAATATATACCCAGCGCATTACACGCTGTCTAAACCCCCACCTTTTGCAAATGGCTCTCTTGTAAGTGTATAGGACAAGAGTTGCCTTTCTTTCCTTTTCCAAAATGTTAGATTTGAAATTCAATTTCCTGTCCAGCAAAACACCCAGGTATTTTGCGCTTTCTGTAAATGGAACATGCTCTCCTCCCAAGGAGACAGGTGCCACTGTAGGCAACTTGTGTCTCCTGCTGAAAATAACTGCGTCTGTCTTGCGCGGATTTACGCCTAGACCTCTTTCGTTGCACGTAGTATGGGTTGCCCAAGAAGTAATTGCGGATTTTTTAAAAGAAAGTAAATGCATTTTTTATAAAACTTAGAATAAACTTCAATCAAATATACTTTTTTTACACTTTTTTTCTAAAGCAAGCTAAAAGTAACAGATGATAACTGACAGAAGAAATAATGCAATTACAGAGTCACAAGCTGTGAAAAAATTTGTCAACGCCGACTATATGAAAAATCCGCAATTACTTTTTGGGCAACCCAATATATTTCTTAGAGTATATCCTGAGGTAAATCTCTTAGAGTGCTGGGAAAATTTTCTCTAACCGCAATAGCCACGTCATCACATACGCGACCACTTTTAAATTTTTTTCTTCCAGAGAGAAACATATTTTGTTAATGGCTATATTCCAAAGTTTTTTAAGATCCGCAGATTCCAAACCTGCCGTAATACATCTTTTAGTAAGTAAGTTATTAATGAACTTTCTTACGCTAGAGTTGATGCCAAGAAACTCCAACTCCTTCATGATTGACGTCGGTTTTACATTGTTGAAAGCACCTTCAATGTCAAAAAATGTTACCATTGTATAATCCTTGACAACGAGAGAACCCTCTATGTAGCCGATTAGGTCGTTAAGGGCTTTTTCAGTGGACTTGCCTTTACTATATGCATGCTGCTGCCAAGACAGGCGATCTCCAGAAATCTATGTCCTAAGATATGTTTCTTTCAATCTCTCAAGAGTCTTCAGCATAAAATATGACAGACTAATTGGACGAAAATCTTTCGCCTTCGTATAATGCGGTTTTCCTGCTTTTGGTATGAAAATGACCTCTGTGTCCCTTCGTCCCACAGGTATATGTGACAAGCTGATACAAGCATAGTATATCTCCTATACTCCTATATATAGATATATAGAGTATATCTCCTCTATATCTATATAGTCAAGGAACCACTCTATCAGACACAGCTTGTAATTCAACCGGTGATACATTATTAGGGCCTGGCGACTCAAAGGAGTCAAAATTTCCTACCGCACAATCTCCCCAGTAACCTCCGACGAATTCAAACCAGTGACAAACTCTTCTGGCACCTTTCATCATAATACGATGAAAAATGTTTCATTTCTGAACCGATAACAGCATATGTAAATATAGTCCGATCTTCACCTTATTCAAAAAGGCTGTAAAAAGGTCTAACGAATCTCATAGTTCCAATTTTAGTTGCTAAAAAAATTAGTTTTTATGGGCCAACCAGCTAAAATCTTGAGATTAGTAATATATGTGGCACCAATATCCAAATATAGACCGATCTGAACCATATAGGACACGGACATCGAAGAGCTTAACAGGGTTCACTGTGCTAAATTTTAGCAAAATCGGCCAATAAATGGGCCTTTTATGGGTCCCAGCCCTTATATCGGGAGATCGGTATATATGGCAGCCATATGCGTAGAAATACATCTGGAGTGTGGGCAAAGCACCCCCCTAGAAAAGTTCTATCCCCCCAGAATTTAAAAAATTTCATTGTTTTCGATAAAATTTGCTAATTTTATTGCTTTTAAAAGGGCGTTGGCCCCACCCTAGAAAACTGGGCTGGTTTAGCTAATGATGGCAGCTATATCTAAATATAAACCGATCTGGAACATATTAAACACGAATATCAAAGACGCTGACACAGAACGCTGTGTGAAATTTCAGCGAAACCGAATAATAAACGTGCTCAAGAACTTTAATCGGGAGAACGGTCCCTATGGCAGCTACATTCAAATCTGGATCGATCTGAGCTGTATTGAACAGGAATGCCGAGGAGCATACCACAACTCGCTATTCTAAATTTCAGCGAAATCGGATATAATAAATGCGTCTATTATGGGCCCTAGATAAACGTGCTCAAGAACTTTAATCGGGAGAACGGTCCCTATGGCAGCTACATTCAAATCTGGATCGATCTGATTGGATCGATCTGAGCTGTATTGAACAGGAATGCCGAGGAGCATACCACAACTCGCTATTCTAAATTTCAGCGAAATCGGATATAATAAATGCGTCTATTATGGGCCCAAGACTTTAAATCGAGAGATCAGTCTATGCGCATTTTACGGGCAGAATACCTTAGATCGGGGATCGGTTTACATGACAGCTATATGCAAATCGGGACCGATCTGGGCCGTATTGAACAATAATTTTGGGAGGCCTAACACAGCTCACTGTTCCAAATTTCAGCGAAACCGGATAAAAAATGTGGTTTTTAATGGGATCTTAAATCGGTAGATCGGTCTATATGGGAGGTATATCAAGATATAGTCCTATATAGCCCATTTTCGAACTGAACCTGCCTACGCACAAAAAAATCTGTGCAAAGTTTCAGCTCATTATCTCTATTTTTAAAGACTGTTTCGTTATTTCAGACGGATGGAAAAAGAGACGGACGGACTTGGCTAGATCGTCTTAGATTTTTACGACGATCAGTAATATATATTGGATGTGTTGCAAAACAAGTTGAAGCGTGCTAAGTTCGGCGGGACGTATCCATGGTATTAGGTATATAACCTCTATCATGGATTACATTTGTCAAGTTCTTTCTTTGGCTAATAAAGGGTGATTTTTTTGAGGTTAGGATTTTCATGCATTAGTATATGACAGATCACGTGGGATTTCAGACATGGTGTCAAAGAGAAAGATGCTCAGTATGCTTTGACATTTCATCATGAATAGACTTACTAACGAGCAACGCTTGCAAATCATTGAATTTTATTACCAAAATCAGTGTTCGGTTCGAAATGTGTTCATTCACCGTAACGTTGCGTCCAACAGCATCTTTGAAAAAATACGGTCCAATGATTCCACCAGCGTACAAACCACACCAAACAGTGCATTTTTCGGGATGCATGGGCAGTTCTTGAACGGCTTCTGGTTGCTCTTCACTCCAAATGCGGCAATTTTGCTTATTTACGTAGCCATTCAACCAGAAATGAGCCTCATCGCTGAACAAAATTTGTCAAAATTTGAACACATTTCGAACCGAACACTGATTTTGGTAATAAAATTCAATGATTTGCAAGCGTTGCTCGTTAGTAAGTCTATTCATGATGAAATGTCAAAGCATACTGAGCATCTTTCTCTTTGACACCATGTCTGAAATCTCACGTGATCTGTCAAATACTAATGCATGAAAATCCTAACCTCAAAAAAATCACCCTTTAGTTATTATGCTATTGGAGCTATACCAATAGCAAGCACACAGCTGAGTAACAATTCTCGGAAAGAGGAAGAAATAGTTGACCTTGAACGGCGGCAAACTTCTCCCTTACCAATGAGGGCTGTCCGATTCAAGTTTTTAAGCTGAATGATAAGGGGTCTCCTTTTTATAGCCGAGTCCGAACGGCGTGCCGCAGTGCGACAACTCTTTGTGGAGACGTTTTTACATGCCTGCCATTCCAAGTGGTACAGTACCCCTCTAATGTGAGCAGCATTAGGAGGGTATAACCAACGCTGAACAATTTTTTCTGATGTTCTCGCCAGAATTCGAACCCAGGCGTTTGGCTTCATAGGCGCACATACGAACATCTGCGCTACGGTGGCCTCCACAAAAACTCAACGGTGCTCTTCGCAAAAAGAAAAATGAAATCTATTCAATTTCAAAGAACCTTTAAACCCGCACTTGAAGCTAGAACTTCCGCAATTTGTTACCGCAAAATGTATTGAAAGTATACCATACTCATTCAGCTTCAGGTACTTAGCACAATATGCCACTTTCTAGAGAATGTATGTTATGGAACATTTCTTTTTGGTGACTCCTACCAACGATGTCCTCTTATCTCGCAACTCCAAATGAGTGAGCAGAGTAACTTCTAGACCTACCAAATGCCCAAACAAAAAACAGTACATAGTTATCGAAACAACATTCTTTTCCTTCATAATTCTTGTTCCTTAATGTTGGCAAACTAACATAATTGCTCTTTCAAACTTATGAACCAAAGAAAAGTTTAATTTATATTTTTAGTTAGAAAGTTTTCCACCTATCCTTAATTGATTTTTATAAAAGCCAACATATCTCCTTGCGGGTGCATTCAAAATTCTGTGGCCATTAGACATTGAAGGTAAAAGTAGTCTTGATATATACATGTATATTTTTTAATAACATCTCAGATGCCAACTAAACATCACGTAAGGGTGGATTGCATTAAAATGAATAGGTCAAGTGAATATAAGAACGAAAATATATATGGGAGCTGAATCTGTACCGATTTCGAAAAAATCCGTACATATTGTGGTAGTCGTAGAAGAAAGCTTCGTGCAAAGTTTTAAAATGATCGGTAGATAAATGCTCTTGAAAAATGCTATAGAAGTGATGATCGGGCGATACATTTATATGGGAGTTATATCTAAATCATGAGTGGCCAATGGTTATACTTATCTAGTCAAGATACATCTTTATGATATTGATCATTGGCTGAAATTTCTCACATAATGTTCTGCTACGACTTCCAACAGCCATAGCCAGTATGGTCCAAATCGGTGATGACCTGATATAGCTCCCTTATAAACCGATCTTCGGATTTGATATGTTCAGCACCTAGAAGCGGCAGTTAGTATCCGATTTGACTGAAATTTTGTATGTAGATTTCGTTGCGACTTCCAACAGTCGTGAACAGTATGGCCCAAATCGGTTTATAGTCTGATATATGTTTGGTTTATGTCTGCTATAAGACTCGATTAGACGTTTTAGTCCATTGTTCTTACCATATAACATGTTGAACCATCCAGATCGCCTTACAAAATCCAACAACTTGCGAATGTTCACATCCGCTAGTCAGTTCTCAAAGAAAAGAGCACCTAAATTGGAACTCCTTCTGACTGCCAGTGCGGTACACACGTCCAAACAGTCTTCTGTCTGTCACCATGTTTTCCGATCACAAAGTAACTTGTCATAACAGACACAATGACTGAGGCGTCTGTTCTGGCCAGCGAGCGACAACAATGTGGTAGATCTTTTCATGTCTAGATTGTGGTCATATTTCATTCGTTGCCTTTCGGGTCTGTCCTGAAGACCTAGCTTACATGTCGTTAGAGGCATACCCACTGATTCCACTTCCCCTCTAATATGTAAGGCTGTTCCTAGTCTCGAAAGCTCGTTTGCTCTACAATTCGCTCGGATATCTCTGTGGCCCGGTACCCAAAACAGGTGAAATTTTAACTGTTCAGTAATCTCGTTGAGGGATCTGTGACAGTCGAGGGCGGTTTGTGAATGCACAAGTGCGTTCTCCAGGGATTTGAGAGATATTTGTTATTTGGCTGTTTGAGAAGATATTTATGCCAATCGTCTTAGCCATTCCACCACTTCTTTGATTGCTAGGATCTCTGCTTGATACACACTACATTGGTCGGCTAACCTTCTAGATATAACCAGTCCAAGTTTTTCAGAGTATACACCAAAGACCACCTGTTCGTCTAGTTCGGAATCATCCGTATGTGTCTTCTAAGACCATGGATATTGTAGTTCCAATCAGTTTTTTCAGGAATAGTGGTACAGTACTTTTTATCAAAAATCTACTCAGGCCGTGTGTCGTCGATACTGCCTGGGATATTCTATTAAGGATAACACCCTGTCCGTAGCCGCCACATGACCAACGAGAAAGCTCCCTTAGCCTCACAGCATTGGTCGCATCAATTTGCCTATTCCCAATGTCTAGAAGCAATAGGTGTAGCATAAAGTGCATCAGATGGTGTCGTCCTCAGGCTGTGATGCACAAACAAGCCATCCTTTGGAACTAGCTGAGTATTGAACAGTAGGTGGACTTTGGAGCGCCGTCCACCAGACTGCAACACCATACAGCATTATAGGCCTGACAATGGCAGTATATACCCAGTATATGACAGAAGAACTTCTGTAAGGAGTGGACTGTATAGGGTGAATGTGAAAAATAAAAAGGCTGTTTCAGGTTTCATAATTCAATTCTTGGTTTTATTGCTGCTTTTTGATCGATAACAAAGATTGTTGCACAAAAAAGGTTGGCGGTTTTAAAAAGTATATAAGAGCATCATAAAATGTATTAAGGCGAAATTGAAATCATGGTATTATGGCTGCCATCCATTAAGTGAAAGCTATTAGCCTTTTTACAGGGAATGGATAAAGGGTTGCAATCTTCGTTAGATCGAGGATTGGTGATATTTCATCTTTTAAAATAGTTGTGCCTTTTAAAATATTTGATTTAATGGTGTGCAGTGCATTGGTTAAAGAGTCCGTGGTCAGAGAGAGAACTAACGCTGTAAGACCTGTGGTTATTCCTTCTGTTTCAAAAAACTAAGTCAGTCTTTTTGCATGCTTTACCAGAATGTTAGTGGCCTGAATACTAAACTTAGGTACATCTATTTAAAGACTTTCGGTAGTGACTTCAAGATAATCGTTTTCATGGAAACCGGGCTTAAACCTTTCATCGGTAATAGTGATTTTTATAGATGTGATAGAATAAGTGGAGAATTGGTGGAGGTGTGCTTATAGCTGTTCAAAACTCCATGGCTTCTGAATTGGCTACACATACGGATTATGATGAAATTGAGTTTTGAGCGTCAATACGAAATATTTGGGCCAGATTCTCATTTTGACGTGCTCTTATATTGCACCGAATTCGGAGATAGATATCTACCTTTGACATTCAGAGTTGATGAGGGAGGCATCGACTCTTGTTTGTTTCGGTGACTTCAATTTACCCCAGATATCGTAGGTCTGGAAAGAGAATGCCGTTGGCTATGTGCCTTTTTCATCAATGGTTTCTTCAATTGGTATAGGTACATTCTAGGAGAACATTTTTCACCAGTGCTTTTTTCCGATGAATAACATTTGTAATATAAGGGATGGGATTTTGGGCCTGGTGTTAACCTCGATCGTAGACGTTTCTTTATGTAGATGTTTGCCATTTGCGGAACCTGAGGTCGACTGAGTGTTGACTTTGATCCGCTGCGTTCGGTTTTATTCGGCAGTAGTTAGGTTTCTGATTGCAACTTGTATTTGCGAATTTCGTCTTTTTATAATGTGCTGAATGATGCTTTCAAAATATCTGTCTAATTTTGAAAGAGGTCCAGCATGGTCTACCCCTTATCTGCGATGCTTGCGTTATGTCAAAAGTAGACATTTTGAGAAATGTAATACTCCATTGAATTATTATTATAATATAATTATTCGAGAGAAAGGGTTCAGTACAACACTGACAATTTCAGATTCTTTTCTGATTATCTTGTCAGGATGAGGAATTGTCTTTACAGTTTTGTTTTTTTAGTCCACTGGCTCTACAGGAGCGTGATTAGACCAATACTTACTTACTGGACTGCTATCGAAAAAAAGGTGCAACATAAGGACCATACAACAGGTTCAGAGAACATGTTGTCTTGGTATAGGCGGACCGACGAGGACCATTAGGGCACTGGAGACTATTCTAGATATCCGACTCATTGACGTAAAGATTAAGGGTGAGGCAGCCACTGCAGCTATTAGACATAAGGCAAGGGGAAAATGGATTGAGGATGGGAGCAGCTCATACCATCGCGGTATAATCGAGGCGATGATAGGAAACCTGTAAGGAAGGAAGGAATCATGTTACACGGATGGATCAAAGCTAGAGGACAGAGTGGGCCTGGGAGTCTACATTGAGAGACCAGGGACTGAGATCTGTTTTAGACTGCTTAACCATAATACGGTCGTACAGGCGGAGATCTAGGCGATCACGGAATGCGTGAAGTGGTGCGGTGCTAACGCGAGGACGTCGAGTGTAAACATCTTTACCGACAATAAAATTGCCGTAAGGGCAATAACAACCAGGACGGTAAGGTCACGGACAGTCTTGCAGTGTAAGAAGGAAAAGGAGAAGGCCTTCTCTTAGGATAGCAAAATTCGCATCGTTTGGATGCCGGGCCTTAACGGAGTAAGGGGGAATGAAAGGGCAGACGATTTGAGGGTGAAGGCAAGAGGACTGCCGTCAATAAACTTGGTTAACCCGAAGCCTTTCGGGTCGACGCAGACCGAGTTAAGGGAATGGGCGCATGCTAGTGCGCATGCAAGATTGTGGAACAGCAAAACGGTCGGTAGGACGGCGAAAATCCTATTGGGGGATCCAGATCGTGAGAAGACAAGGCTATTATTGAAACGAAGTAAGAAGGAGGTCAGTATAGAAATTGATATCATAACGGGACACATTGAACTACGAGCTCACTTATTTAAAATCGGTGCGGCACGTGGTTACTTAATAGTTTTTAGAACGCACAACAATCCGATTGTAGGCTTAGGTGTATGTCCATAGTGGCATGGGGCGGATTAATATCTGCACCTTCTTTTCAACCTAACCTATCCTAATCCCAGTATCTTCTACCCCTAATCTTTGTTTCGCTCTTTGTGTGATGTGTATAACTAATTATACAGTAGGATATTCTTCATCGATCCTATTCATGTAATAAATAATTCTATCCTTCGTCTGTAATTTGTAGAAGTTGCCAGAGAAGACTGTTCATGTTATTGTCCTTTCTTTGTTGTGTAATATCTATGATGCTTTAGATGTTGGTCCTGAGACCACGGCATCCACAATTTGTGTCCGATTCGGCTGAAATTTGGACTCTCAACAACGGAGCCAAGTACGGTCCAAATCGGTCTATAAACTGATAAAGCTCCCATATAAACCGATATCCCGATTTGACTTCTTGAGCCCCTGGAAGCCGCAATTTTTGTCCGATTTGGCTGAAATTTTGCACATAGTCTTCTATTTTAACTTCCAGCAACTGTGCCAAGTATGGCTTAAATCTGTGTGTAACCTGATATAGATCCTTTATAAACCGATCTCCCGATTTGACTTCTTGAGCCCCTGGACGCGCCAATTTTCATCCGACTTGGTTAACAATTTTTTACATGTTGTTCTGTCTGACCATTAACTGTGCCAAGTACGGTTTAAATCGCTCAAAAACATGATATACCTCTCATATAAACCGATCTCCCAATTTGACTTCTTGAACCCTTACAAGCCGCTATTTTTATCAGATAGTGGTCTGTTATGATCATCAACACCTACGTGAAGTGCGGTCCTATTCGGTCTATAACTAGATAAAGCTCCCAAGATTCGGCCCGGCCGAACTTAGCACGCTTTTGCTTGTTTTGCCTCCTTTGGCAGAAATTTGGTACATAAAGTACAACCATTACCTTTAACTTACTTTATATGTGTAAAATTTTAACAGAATCTATGGTGGTGTCTAACCAAGATTCGTCCTGACCTAACATAGCAAATTTTTACTTGTGAATTTTTCAAGTTTTTTGTCTGTTAGGGCGAAGATCATTAAGTTTTACAATTTTGATCGGAGATGCAAATGAAAAAGAAAAGCCAAAGATAGCAACACAAACCAAGCACTAAGGGACGCGTTTCGTCTTTGGTTAGAAGACTTTTCAACTATATTAGGTGTGTGATGGCATCAAGGGCCGTGCGTTGGTATGTTGTATTGAATCGTGTTAATAGCGAAAACGCGTCTATGATACAATTTCCGCATTAACCACGGTCGACAACCCTGTCTATTAGCTGTACTTTTACCCAATGCATGTATTTTTGTGTAATGACAGACCTTCTTTCTGTGGCAAATTACACTTCTTCCGTACTACACATGATTTTGTGTGTCTGTTTGAAGTTGTATTGACGGTTTCTAACGCTAGACAAAGGCAACGGCTCTCGCTGTTGCTCCGTGTGCCCAGGTTCGAATCCCGGCCGGGCTCTGTCGAATTTTTAATTTTTCAAGTTTTTTGTCTGTTAGGGCGAAGAGAGAAAAATGTTGTCGAAATTTAATAGAAAATTTTGATTTGTTGATAAAAAAAAACTCGTACAACAAATCGAGCCATCTCAATACATTGTCATAGTATGTTTGGGAATTCACATTTTTTGTTCCCTACCAAAATAAATGCATATCACTCCTTATATTACTTAAAAAGCCATGCAAAGTATGCAGCTGTGGCAAATAACACACCACATTTGCTCCAGTTCATAACTCACAACTTTGCACGACATTTGAGTCCTTTACTTAGGTGGAGATGTTATTGAAAGAGTCCTTTCAACGATAACACAAATGACACCCAACTAAAGTAAAAGTCATGGTGCAATTATTTATTTTATGCACCCATACACACATTCGTTTAAGTACATATAAGTTTAAATCTTCCTGAGAATGCTTTTCCACTAAATCATTTTTACAATAATTATGAAGAGCAGTCAACAATGTGGTGGCACTGCTTCCTCGGAAATGTGAAAGAAGCACATAAAACATAATATGCCAATTTTTAAACGAGCGACCCCACTTAGGTTTAATTAAATTTTCAAGAATGTGTTTCTATCAAAGTTGAAAGAAACAGAAAATATTCGCAATTTAAGAAACTGAGTGACCGAGTCTTCTATTAGATATAATTTATGGCTTCCTTTATCAAAATTTTTAAGTGCCTCAATTAGCACTTGCACCTTCAAATATGTCCACACATGGTATTCATTGGTTTTAAATGGCTTAGCGAAGGCTGATTTCAAGCCAGAACTTCTAATTTTCAATATGGCAAACCATCTTCGAGAATTGCTTACGACGAGCCGTTGAGCCGTTTACGGGGTATTTTGGCCTCAAATTTTCAATTCCACCAGAACTACATGAAGTAATCGTAGGTCTTCTATTATTGTCAGAGTTGAAAAGGCGTAAAGGGAAATACTCATAAATATTGCAGGCATTTAGTCAGAGATTACTCCCGCGAACCAGTTTCAAGCGTCAGCTTCATTGATGAATGTTTTTACTTATTCGCCACAATGATTAAGAGTTACTATATTAAAAATTTCAATTCAATTCATAACTTACAACGATTTTATTTTTGAATAATTGTAACTGAATATTTTTACACTCCTTCATACAAATCCCACACCAAGTTAACTGCTATATAGCACATTAATAAAATCCATTAAATTTTGCGTAAGTACTCAAAGTTGCTGTCAGATATATTCCATCTTATGTTGGCGAAAAGTTTTCTTCTTTTGGTGCATCATCATTAATTCTATGCCTGTCCTCACATTTCATTTAGCCCAGCCCACCCCCAACACAACCATCCATCCATTTCCACCCGTTGCATCTGTGGTCCTTTTTCTTGTACTACATAGCCACCAAGAAGTAAAACTTGGCTTAGCTTATTTGAATTTTATGTAATTTTGAGTTTCTATTACATGCAACCGATTTTGGTGTATGCTTGGAGGCGCATCGAAGAATTCACTGTCTACACTGAGGGAAAATTATTGATTGAGAGGAAACTTCTAAGTTATTGTTGTGCTGTTCAAGTTCAAGCTCAATGAAAAATTACCTGCTTTTTATTACCGAGTCCAAACGATGTGCCCTCATACCTCAGCTATATGCATTATATATTACCTAAATATATCTATATCCGAGTTTAAGACTTATTACCATCCTTTTGCTATCTCATCCCACTGAGTATATATATATATACAATATCTTGGGTTGCCCAAGAAGTAATTGCGGATTTTTTAAAAGAAAGTTAATGCATTTTTAATAAAACTTAGAATGAACTTTAATCAAATATACTTTTTTTACACTTTTTTTCTAAAGCAAGCTTAAAGTCACAGCTGATAACTGACAGAAGAAAGAATGCAATTACAGAGTCACAAGCTGTGAAAAAATTTGTCAACGCCGACTATATGAAAAATCCGCAATTACTTTTTGGGCAGCCCAATATATAAAATTTAATTGTTGTTTGTTTGTTTGTTCCGTGTAGACTCAAAAACGGCTGAACCGAATACCTTGAAATTTTCACAGATTGTGTAGGTTGGTTAGGAAGGAAACATTGGCTATATAATTTTTTGATATCGGTAGGGGGCGGACCCTCCCCCTTACCCCAAAAGTCCTACCCAAAAATAAAAGTGGATCGATCTGGACAATATGGGATTCAAATGAAAGGTATTCAGGAGTAGAGTACGAATTTCAAATAATAAAATTTGGTTCATGTAACACAGCCCCAAAACCTCTTAAAATTGGTTTATTTGACGATCATGACAATATGGGACACAAATGATAGGTATTCAGAAGGAGATTACGAATATGGTCAGTAAGGGGTAATAGGCTTTATTATTTATTGATATCGGAAGGAGCGGACATTCCCCGTTACCCCAAAAACACCACCCAAAATCAAAAGTGGACCGATAAGGACAATATGGGTATCAAATGAAAAGTATGCGGGAGTAGATAACTAATCTGGTATACAAACTAATGTTGAATTATAGGGAGTCACCCCACTCCCCCAAAAACGCCAAAAATGGGCACATTCCTCAATCATGGCTATATGGTTCTCGGTTTGTTTGTTCCGTTTAGACTCAAAAACGGCTGGAAGGAAACATAGGCTATACAGTGTTTTCGATATCAGAAGGAGGGCGGACCCACCCCCTTATGGCAAAAACACCATCCAAAATCAAAAGTGGACCGATCGGGACAATATGGGTATCAAATGAAAAGTATTCGAAAGTGGAATGCGAATATGATATTAAAATTTGAGTCTAAGTAGTACCCATCGTGCAGCTCCAACCCCAAAACTCCCCCAAACAGACATATTGGATGTTCATGTCAATATGGAGCTCAAATGAAAGGTATTCGGGAGTAGATTTCGAGTTTGGCATACAAAATCAGACCAAAAACGCCCAAAATGGGCATAAAACCCATTATGAGCATATGGAACTCGGCTAAACAAATTTTCTTAAAATTTTCGCAGATTGTGTAGGTTTGTCTGGAAGGAAACATAGGCTATATTATTTTTATACCTTACACCACCTTTGTGGTACATGGTATTATAAGTTTGTGCATTTATTTGCAACGCTAAGAAGGAGAAGAGCTAAACCCATTGATAAGTATACCAATCGGCTTAGAATCACTTGATTGATTCGATTTAGCTATGTCCGTCTGTCTGTCCATGTATTCTTGTGATCAAGGTACAGGTCGTATTTTTTGTTTGATCGTCTTAAAATTTTGCACATGTCACTTTTTGGCCCAAGGACGAACGCTATTGATTTTGAAAAAAATCGGTTCAGATTTAGATATAGCCCCCATATACATCTTTCATCTGATATGGTTTTTTAAGAATGTAGAAGCCACTATTTTGGTCCGAACTATACAAAATTTGGCGCGGAGTGTTTTATTTAAGGTCTACATATGTGTGCAAAATTTTATAAAAATCGGTTCAGATTTAGATATAGCTCCCATATATATTTTTCATCCTATATAGACTTTTAAGGCTGTTGAAGCCACAACTTTAGTCCGATCTTTAAAAGGTTTTGCGCGAGGTGTTTTATTTGACGTCCTAATGTGTGTAAAAAATTTCATGAAAATCGGTCCAGATTTAGATATAGCTCCCATATACCACAAGCCACAATTTTTCTCCGGTGTTTACAAAATTTGGCATAGGGCGTTTTATTTGGCATCTACATATGTGTAAAAATTTCATAAAAATCGATCCAGATTTTTAAGCCTGTAGAAGGTAAAATTTTTGCCCGATCTTAAAAAAATTTAGTACAAGGTGTTGTGTTTGATGTTGTCATACTTGCGCAAAATTTCGTCAAAATCGATCCAGATTTAGATATCGCTCCCATATATATCTTTCATCCGATATGGAATTTTCAGGCTGTAGTAGCCATAATTTTGGTCCGGTGTTTACAAAATTTTGAATGGGATGTTTTATTTGACGTCTACATATGTGCGCAAATCAGTTCAGATTTAGATATAGCTCCCATATATATTTTTCATTCTATATGGTGTTTTAAGGCTGTAGAAGCCGCAATTTTAGTCCGATATTAACAAGATTTAGCGCGAGGTGTTTAATTTGACGTCCAATACGTGTGCAAAATTTCATAAAATTCGGTTTCGAATTAAATTTACTACTCCCATATATATTTTTTATCCGATATGTCAATATTTCAATAGGTATGGAAAATTAAATTCTGACTAGATTTGGAGATAAGTTTTATATATTAAAAGAAGCACAAATACTAGGTGGTGTAGGGTATTATATAGTCGGCCCCGCCCGACTTTTGCCTTTCCGTACTGGTTTTAATATCGGATGGTGGCGGACCCACCCCAAACAAAAGTGGACCGATTGGCAAATCAAATAAAAGCTATTGGAGGCTAGAAAACGAATATCTTTTTAAAATTTTGGTCTAAGTACCCAGCGGGCCGCCCCAACACAAAAACCCCTCTAAAAAGATATATTACACATTCATGTCAATATGGGACTCAAATGAAAGGTAGTCGGCATTAGATTACATATATATGGCATAAAAATTAGTTCCAAGTAATGGGAGGGTGCCCCACACCCATGGCCATGGCTTTATGGGACTCAAATGAAAGGTATGTGGTAGTAGATTTCGAATATGACATTAAAATTTACGTTCAGGTTAAGATGACGCTTTCTCAAATGAAAGGTATTTAAGAGTAGAAAACTAATCTGTTATCCTGTTTTGGAGCCAAGTGTTTGGGGATACGTCCTATAGCACCCCCTAAACTGAGCTTTATATCCGAATATGGCAATATGGAGCTCAAATCAGCGGTATTTGGGAGTAAAGAACGAATTTTATATATATTTCTTGGGCAAAGTACCGGTGGGAGCCCCTTCCCCAAAATTACCCTCCAAACGATTCATATTTACCGACCATGGCAATTTGGGGCTCAAATTAAAAGGATTTGAGAGTGAAGCACAAATTTTATATCGATATTTGAGTCGAAATGTCGGAGGTGCCATCCTTCCCTTTCCCACTTCTCATTACCTTATTTTCCAAAAAAAAAAAAGATCTCGGAGATTGGTTATGCAATTCGTTAGAAAATTTTTTGTACCCTTACAGTTACCTAAAACGAAAAATGGTTTCTATTGCTGGGGTCGGGTGCCACCCAAAACCCGGCAAATGGATATATAGGCCAATCACATTATAGGGCTCAAGCGAAAGGCGTTTGAGCGAAAAAACTAATTCGATATAAAATTGAAAAAAAAAGCCAAGTGTTTGGGGGTCGCTCCACCCCAAAATACCTTACTAATCGAACATATTTACCGACCATTGCAATATGTGGCATCTATAAATGCTATTTGGGAGTAGAGTACTAAATTGATACTCATCTTTGAGACAAAGACCCTGAGGTCCACTCCACCCCCAAACAAAACTTATTTACCGATCATGTCAATATGGTGTTCATATAAAATGTTTTTGATGGTGAAGCACGAAGCTTATATATACTTTTAGGGTCAAGTGTCTGGTTGGCCACCCCTCCACCAAAATACCCCGTAAACAGGAAATATTTCAAAAGTGGTAATATAGGACTCAAAATAAAGACATTTGAGAGTAGAGTAAAATTTTGCCTATGAACCGAGCAGGGGCGAACATCTCACACATCAATGAGTGCTTTCCGATTCAAGTTTAAACTCAATGATGAGGGACCTTTTTTTTATAGCCAAGTCCGAACGGCGTGCCGCAGTGCGATACCTCATTTGTGAGAATTTGCATGAACATGCATGGCTTGGTACCTCGCAAATTTCGCCAACATTAAGAGGGGATAACCACCGCTTTAATTTTATTTCGATGTTCTTGCCAGGATTCGAACGCGTTCAGCATCATAGGCGGATGTGAGCGAAGTGTCCTCACCCTAAAATGACATTAGAGAGTTAAAGAAGGCGCAGCGGAGCGGGCCCGTTTTGGCCAGTCCATTATATATTTCGTAAATATATCTATATCCGAGTTTCAGACTTATTGGTATTGGAGTAAAAATGTGGATTCTAGAGCAAAAATACCTACATCAAAGTTGGGACCTACATCAAAGTTGGACCGATCTGGACAATATTCTGCACAAATGTAGATTGGTATAGTAAAATATAGGGGGTATATTCATTTAGACATTCTGTTTGTGTATCGTTGTAACGATTTAACAATACCCGTGTGTCTGTCCGTATATCCGCCCTCCGTTGTAATCACTCTACAGCCTTCAAAAATTGAGACATTGAGCTGAAATTTGGCACAGCTGCCTCGTTTTGTTGCTGAAGCCCATAAAAGATTTATTTGTTTCCCGATTTCTTTGCAATGTTGAAGAGTGAGTTGTTTTAAACCTTCCAATATCCGACTCCAATACTGTTCAGATCGGTTTATATTTAGATATAGCTGCCATATAGACCGAACTGACGATTAAGGATCTGAAAACTATAAAAGCTACTTCTTTTATTAGATTTCACTGAATTTTAAAACGTTGAGTTGTTTTAAGCCTCCCAACATCAAACTCACATACAGTTCATTTCGGACTATATAAAGATATAGCTGCCATATAGACCAATCTGCCGACTTAAGGTCTGAAGCCCATAAAAGCTTTATTTATTACCCGATTTCGCTAAAATTTAAAACAACGGGTTGTTTAAGCCTCCCGACATCCGATTCAAATATGATACAGATCAGACTGTATAGATATCGCTGCTATATAGACTGACCTTCCAATTTATGAACTTAATCCTATAAAAAGCGGATTTATAGCATGATTTCCCTGAAACTGCTATTTGTATGAAAGTTCTCGGAACCTGAATAAAATATGATCCAGACCAGCCCCTATTTAGAGAAAACTATGGATATGGTAGTGGTGTTATAATAAAACAAGTAAAAGCGTGCTAAGTTCGGCCGGGCCGAATCTTATATACCCTTCACCATGTATCGCATTTGTCGAGTTCTTTTTCCGGCATCTCTTCTTAGGCAAAAAAAGGATATAAGAAATGATTTGCTCTGCTATTAGAGCAATATCAAGATATGGTGCGATTTGGACCACAATTAAATTATATGTTGGAGACCTGTGTAAAATGTCAGCCAATTCGATTAAGAATTGCACCCTTTGGGGGCTTAAGAAGTAAAATAGAGAGATCGATTTATATCGGAGCTGTATCGGGCTATAGACCAATTCAGACCATAATAAACACGTATGTTGATGGTCATGAGAGGATCGGTCGTACAAAATTTCAAGCAAATCGGATAATAATTGCGACCCCTAGAGGCTCAAGAAATCAAGATCCCAGATCGGTTTATATGGCAGCTATATGAGGTTATGAACCGATTTGAATCTTATTTGACACAGTTGTTGAAAGTAAGAATAAAGTACGTCTTGCAAAATTTCATTCCAATCGGATAAGAATTGCGCACTCTAGAGGCTCAAGAAGTCAAGACCCAAGATCGGTTTATATGACAGCTATATTAGGCTATAGACCGATTTGAACCATACTTGGCACAGTTATTGGATATCATAACAAAACATGTCGTGCAAAATTTCATTCAAATCTGATAAGAATTGCGCACTCCAAAAGCTCAAGAAGTCAATATCCAAGATCGGTTTATATGGCAGCCATATCAAAACATGGACCGATATGGCCCATTTACAATTCCAACCTACTTACACTAATAAAAACAATTTGTGTAATCGGAATCGGACCATAATATGATATAGCTCCAATAGCATACCAATTCTTTCCTTTTGTCCTTTGTTTGCCTAAAAAGAGAAACCGAGAAAAGAACTCGACAAATGCGATCCATGGTAGAGGGTATAAAAGATTCGGCCAGCCCGAACTTAGCACGCATTTACTTGTTACCTTTTTCTTTGATTTTTTTATACAATTGAAATTTGGAACAGTGAGTTGTATTACGTTTCAAATACAGTTCAGTGCGGATAGCGTTTGGATAGACCTGGCATAAAGGTTTTAAGTTCTATTTTGGACATTACTATAGATACATGTCTTATATGATCCAGCTTGTATGACTTTATACGGCTTTATCTATATGTGGATCATAGCTATGATCCATTGCGTTCATAGAACAGACATCTTTTATTAGATTCACACAAAATTCGCCACCGATCGAACTTAATTCGTTTTAACTCATTTTTATTTCTTAGTGTACTAGTTGGTCTATTGGACTCTGCAGCGAATTGTGAATCGGAGGACCAAGAGTAAGCGAGACTGGTATCTACTGTAAAAATTCTTGTGTAATTAGCAAGGATTTTCATAAATTGAAATGGTATAAGGACGTAACTTTAACAAACATGCAAATCCTTCTTACTCCTCGAGGTTGTGGTATTATGAAGTTTCTTGAGCCAAAGCAAGCCATGGATGCTACTTCTCATCTCTCTCCGTCTCCTCCACCAAACAGTTAGAGCCTTACTTACACTCCATTCTATTGTTTGCCATGATGGACAAGCTGCAGGGGAAGAAAATGTGGGGAAGGAGGAAAGAGTAGCTATGAGCTGCCAAAGGATTACAAGTGTTAAAATCTTAAATTTTGTTGTCGGTTGCATTTTTCGCTTTTGTTATGCAAACTTGGCAAAATATAGAACTCTTGCCTAGTTTTCAACATGAGAGCGAATAAAACTTATGTTCGCAAATTTTTCTTTTCTAGTTTGTGGTAGTAGTGGTGGTGGCTTTCGTGAAGGCAATGGTGGCTGTGTTGGCCTTTTTCCTACTCTCAAGTTGAGTTTTTCAATTAGAAAGTATGATTTGAAAAATTACATATAGAAATCAGTTGGTGTATGCAACCTTCGGGGGTAACTTTATTATTCGCATAATTGCATGAAAAATCCCAAAACTTCTTAAGACAGAATCTTAAGACAGTTATATGACAAACGACACTCTTTCCGAAGAAAGTGAAAGAAATTTTCAAATGAGTAAGAAATATTGAAATGTACCACGTCAAATTCCGGCGCGAACATCAGAAAATTTTTAGCGGTGGTTATCCCCTTTCAAAAGCTGGCTAAATTTGTGAGGTATCCTGCCATGTTAAAACTTCTCTACTTCGGGGTGCAGCTATGCGGCACACCGTTCGGACTCGGAATGAAAAAGGAGGCCCCTTGTCATTGAGCTTAAACATTACTCGGACTGCACATATGAGAGATGTACCCCCTCTTCCTTAAGGGAAATTTAGTAGTTATCGCCTAACACTAATTTAGTCACCGACCAATTTCATCCATTAGCCCACCTCAGACTAGATTCGTAAGCGCTTCGATCTTCTGTACTCCTTCTAGAATTCAGACAACCAGCTTCTAAGAACATTGCCTGAAATCGAGAAAAAAAAATTAAATTTGTAATTTTATTTTTGGAAGACTTTTTGATAAACTCAACAATAATGGTGAGTAAAATGGATCGCTCTTAAATCTAAAAATTTTAAATTAAAAATTTAAGTATTTACTCCAACGGATGGTCATTGACTCTCAACCCCTCCATCGAGAAATACACATTGAAAATCATTATTCACCCAGGGTGAAAATCATTTTATTCTTACCATTTATTTCTCTATAATTTTGTATTTTCTTAGTCGCTGGCCCAAAACGAACACTTGTTTTTCTATTTCCCCTTGTATAGAAATTGCAATATATGAGTAATTTTCTTTTTTGCTACCAATTGACCTCAAAGCTAATTTTCCCTTTGTGTCTACAAATAAATACAAAAATGCAGGAAAAACGAAGAGCACTACATTCTTGGCAACGCAACAAAAAAGAACTTGCAAAAGGGAAAGGAGCACAACCTTCCGGCATTAGGACGGGTGAGGGGAGTAAAAGAATGACCAACATTTGAAAAATAATGATAATATTATTATCAATATTCCTTTTTTGCAACAATCAATGGTGCTGTCACGTCGTTTTCCAAATGCCAACGTAACTACCTCATCAGGGTGCACAGTGTTATAGCATTGGTGTGAATTTTAATAATGTACTGCTTAAATTAAAATTGTTTTACATGTTATATGGATGTTCAAAAATAAAAAAAAAAAACAAGTAAGATCGTGCTAAGTTCGGCCGGGCCAAATCTTATATACCCTCCACGATGGATGGCATTTGTCGAGTTTTAAGCGCGGTATTTCTTTTTAGGCAAACAAAGAATATTGAATAAGAACTGTTAAGTTATTGGAGCTATATCAAGTTATAGTCCGATTCGGACCATAATTGAATGCTGAACATTGTTGATGTCATTGTGTAATATTTCAGTTCATTCGGATAAGAATTGAGCCTTGTAGGAAGCAAAAAAAGAAGCAAAATCGGGAGATATGCTTATATGGGAGCTGCATCAAGCTATTGATCGATTTAGACCATATTAGTCACGTATGTAGAAGGTCATAAGAGAATCTGCTGTACAAAATTTCTTCCAAATCGGATGAGAATTGCGCCCTCTAAAAGCTCAAGAAGTCAAGATCCCAGATCGGTTTATATGGCAGCTATACCAGGTTATGTACCATACTTAGCACAGTTGTTGCAAGTCATAACAAAACACCTCATGCGATATTTCTGCCAAATCGGATGAGAATTGCGCACTCTATCGGCTCAAGAAGTCAAGATCCAAGATCGGTTTATATGACAGCTATACCAGATTATTAACCGATTTGAATCATACCTAACACAGTTATTGGAAGTGATACCAAAACACCACATGCAAAGTCAAAGTCAAGTCATTCGGTCAAATCGGACGAGAATTGCGCCCTCTAGAGGCTCAAGAAGTCAATACCCAAGATCGGTTTATATGGCAGTTATATCAAACAACCGACCTACACTAATAAAAAGTATTTGTGCAAAATTTCAAGCGGCTCGCTTTACTCCTTCGAAAGTAAGCGTGCTTTCGACAGACAGACGGACGGATATGGCTTAAAATGACATAACGATCAAGAATATATATACTTTATTAGGTCTCGGAAGCATGTTTTAAGGTGTTACAAACAGAATGACGAAATTGGTATACCCCTATCCTATGGTGGAGGGTATAAAAACAAGTAAAAATGGGTTAAGTTCGGCCCGGCCAAACTCCGAGGTTTGGATACCCACCACCTCGGGGATATATGTAAACCGTGGCTTAGGGCCCTAAATCGTCGGATCGGTCTATATGGGGGCCTTATGAAGATATAGCCCATCTTCGAACTTAATCTGCTTATGGACAAAAATAGAATCTGTGCAAGTTTCAGCTCAATATCTCTTTTAAAGACTGTAGCGTGATTTCAACAGACAGACGGACGGACATGGCTAGATCGTCTTAGATTTTTACGCTGATCTAGAATATGTATACTTTATAGTTTCGGAAATGGATATTTCGAAGTGTTGCAAACAGAATGACAAAATAAATTTACCCTCATCCTTCGGTGGTGGGTATAAAAATATTTTCATTGATTGATAATTTTCCTGTTCTTTTTTTTTTTTTTTTTTTGTAAGGAGGACTTATTGTAGATGCGTTTTAAGTGAAAGTTGAACAAAATATGTCAACTTTAACGAGTGCTATATGTAATTCAAAATAGCCAATTTTTTGTTAAAAAATTTAAAAAAAAAAAACCCTTCGAGTTCTCAAATTTCAAAAGCCAGATCCCCAATTTGGGTTTATGTTTTTATGAGATGGTGGAGGGTAGTGATCGTCATGACATTTTGAGTCGAACTAGCCAGGTCTGTGCGTCCGTCCGTCTGTTTGCACGCTAACTTTCGAAGGAGTAAAGTTAGCCGCTTGAAATTTACGCAAATACTTCTTATTATTAATGTAGGTCGGTTGGGATTGTAAATGGGCTATATCGGTCCACGTTTTGACATAGCTGCCATATAAACCGATCTGTGATCTTGACTTCTTGAGCCGCTAGAGGACACAATTCTTATTCGATTTGGCTGAAATTTTGCATGAGGTGTTTTATTATGACTTCCAACAACTGTGCTGAGTATGGTTGAAATCGGTTCATAACCTGATATAGCTGTCATATAAACCGATCGTGGGTCTTGACTTCTTGAGCGTCTAGAGCGCGCAATTCCTATCCGATTTGACTGAAATTTTGCACGACGTGTTTTGTTATGACTTTCAACAAATGTGCTAAGAATAGTTCAAATCAGTCCATAACCTGATATAGCTGCCATATGAACCGATCTGGGGTCTTGACATCTTGAGTCTCTATAGGGAGGAATTCCTATCCGGTTTGTCTGAAATATTGCTTGACGTGTTTTGTTATGACTTCCAACAATTGTATTAAGAATGGTTCAAATAGGGTCTTGACTTCTTGAACCACTAGAGGGCGCACTTATTATCCGATTTAGCTGAAATTTAGCATGAGGTGGTTTGTTATAACTTTCACCAACTGTGCAAAGAATAGTTCAAATCGGTCCATAACCTGATATAGCTGCCATATAAACCGATATGGGATCTTGACTTCTTGAGCCTCTTAAGGGCGTTAGTATTCATCCGCTTAAATTTTGTACAACGGCTTCTCTCATTATCTTTAATATAAGTGTTGAATATGGCATGAATCGTTTTATAGCCTAGTACAGCTCC
This sequence comes from Stomoxys calcitrans, assembly GCF_963082655.1. Classification (NCBI taxonomy): domain Eukaryota; kingdom Metazoa; phylum Arthropoda; class Insecta; order Diptera; family Muscidae; genus Stomoxys; species Stomoxys calcitrans. The sequence continues at coordinate 74,372,494 of NC_081553.1, read as the reverse complement.
CCAATAAACCGATCTCCCTATTTTACTTCTTCACCCCCTAAAGTGCGCAATTCTTACTAGATTTGGCTGAAATTTTACACAATGACTTCTACTATGGTCTCCAATATACAGTTCAATTATGGTCCGAAATGAACCATAACTTGATATTGTTTCAATAACATAGCAAGAGCTCGATAAATGCGATCCATGGTGGAGGGTATATAAGATTCGGCGTGGCCGAACTTAGCACCCTTTTACTTGTTTTTACTCCATATGTCCCCTTAAACCATGCAAAACATTTTTTGCACCTAACTATTGGGATGCCCAAAAAGTAATTGCGGATTTTTCATATAGTCGGCGTTGACAAATTTTTTCACAGCTTCTGGCTCTGTAATTGCATTCTTTCTTCTGTCAGTTATCAGCTGTTACTTTTAGCTTGCTTTAGAAAAAAAGTGTAAAAGAAGTATATTTGATTAAAGTTCATTCTAAGTTTTATTAAAAATGCATTTACTTTCTTTTAAAAAATCCGCAATTACTTTTTGGGCAACCCAATATATTTGCAGGCTCCACATCAAATTTACTAAAAATACCGATGTGGAAACTATCTTTGCCCACAATGGGAAAAATCTTGGCCAGTATTTATTTTTTGTTTCTTAAATACCCTTTTATCTGTAAAACTCAGAAAGGGTTTTGAAGATATCTCCATTCGGTTTTTTTTTCAGAGTTTTTTCAGTTTTAATTTTTGTTTTCAGATAAGCAATTGGACCACAAACGAAGATTTGGCAGCACCAGCAAATTTTCGAAAAACCGAGGTGACCAAATTTAGGAGTCTGCCAAAAGGCAGACCTCAACACCTCATCTCTTACTTTTTTACATTTCAAGGAGATATCCTACCCGTTCTCACACGACTTATTATTTATTATTTTTTATTTTTTTGGTTCTATCCCACTGTGCATTGGTTTGATCTTTGATTCCTTGGTAGAATTTTCGGACTTCATTCTCATCTTTCCATTTTCTTCTTCTTTCTGTGAAATAGATCCTTCTCTCTCTCTCTTTTACCCCGATATTTCCCTTTCGCCTAGCGCGTTGCTACTGATTACAGGGTTATTCACTCTTGGTCGTACCATGGGTTTCTTGCGGTGAGGCTTCTGGTGCCCAAGTACGGATTTCTTGGCATTTTCTCTAGAGTGGGCATTGGTTTGAATGCTTTCCTTTAGCAATTAGATAAAACTTCTACAAATTTATTTAAGCCTCCGTCTAACTAAGAATGCGCATTGAAACTCATGTTAAGTTTCAATACAGCCATGAAAACCGACTATTAACTTTTCGATTTTATAGAATTTAGCCCTGAAAACACTTTTTAATTTGGCCCAAGCTCACAATATCGCAACACTGTAAGCATTATGGTATTCTCTTGACATCACAGGCCAATGTGCCCGTCTGTCAATGGCTGCAGGAAAAGTTCCTGCAACTTTTGGTATGGCATGTAGAACTGGACAACTAATGGTATCTTGATTTGTATCCGTTTTCTTTTATGCTATTTTAAATATATATTCTCCCCACTTTGTCATTGTTTCATAGTTTAGTTTTTTTTTTTGTTCTTTTGTGATTGGTTGCGCTTGGTTTCTTAACGTTTTGTCTACTTTGCTTTCCGTTCTTAACATTTTTCTCTTTGGTTTTTTTCTGAAAAATTTTGTCAATAATATGAAACGAACATTTATTACGATTGTCAATGCTTGGCAGCAGGAGGCCATTCATTCGAGCTAAACAACCCCAAATGACGATGAGGATGAGTACGAATGATGGCGATGACAATGAGTATAAGGATGACGACCAATGCAGTAATTCCTCTTGGAGCGCAATCAAGCGTTAACAGTTACGATATAAAGTGTATTTCCATTTCAAATATTTCCATCGCCAATGACAATGACAAGTTCTCTCTCACTCTCTCTGGCTGTTCATCCATCTGCGGGGACATTTTTACTGTGAAGCAATGCAAAGGGAACTGAGGGAACACGAGGGAGGTCAGAGAGCAATGGGAGGATTCTACTCCAGCCATGACATACAATTCACATGAAAGCTAAATACAATTTGCATATGCTTAAAAGCAAATGGATTTGGTTCACAATGGAAAGGTCAATAATCTGGGCCATGGCAAATGATGTGATTTTAGCCAAGTCAGCCAACGTGGGAACATAATGCTGGTTACACTCCAATGGGACAAGGTTATATGCGGTTATGCCAAGAGAGATAATAAACAATCATAAATGAAGACATTGTGGGATATGCTGTTTTGCAGAGCCTTAGAGCAAGACGTTAAAGATGAGTTTAAACATTGAATTCAAGAGTTGAAAATTATTGTTGATCGGAAACTAGACTAAGTGGGCTCTGAGCCCTATAATCAAAAATTACCAACCAAATTACCCACCATTTCATCGCTTTGCAACAGCATACACCTCCCTGTTATTTCCACTACATTTACAGTTGACAACAAATATTTGGGGGAAAATTCAAATACACTTACAAACATCCATAAATCATAATCACTATGACATAAAAACACTCAACAGCACTTATTTTCCATTTCATTTGATTTGTGGAAAATTTTCCAATTTAGTCATTAAATATAATTTATTTAACTTAACATAATGAATACATAAACATTTTCGTATGATTTAGATGGCACATCAACAACAAGCGCTTGCACACCAACACACAAGCACACCCGTACTTGCAAATGTCTTTGAGATCCCCTTAGTCCAACTATCGTCGATGTCCTTAGGCGGATGGGAACAATGAATGTATGCCACTGTTGAAATTAGAAGCCCAAAGGCCACGAACCATTGCTTGAGGTGAGGAGGGGGGGAGTAAGACAAGTAAGAGAGTTGTATATTTTTGAAAATTATTAAAGTTAAAACGTTGACCACATTCATTAAATTATTGTCTGTCGACAACTTGAAAGACCCTTGGATGCACAATGGGACCATAAATAGTTGAAACTTGATTTACGTGTGGCAAAATTGCAAATTCTTACCATGAACATATTACTAGGGAACAGGGGCAAACTCCTCACATATCAATGAGTGCAGTCCGATTTAAGTTTAAGCTCAATGATAAGGGGCCTCCTTTTTATAGCCAAGTTCGAACGGCGTGCCGCAGTGCGTCACCTCTTTGGCTTATTACCTCACAAATGTTGCCAGCATTAGGAGAGTTGAGATTGTAAAATATTGGAAATCAAATTGAAATCACTTAGACAAGTAGGTTAGGTTAGGTCAGGTTTAAGTCAGGTTAGGTCGGGTTTAAGATTAAGTCTGCTATCAGACTCACATAGACGTTTTCGTCCATTGTGATACCCTAGGAACAAAAGAAGGAAGATGCCTTTTAGTTCCTACCGTTCAATCATCCAGATAGCTTTGAAAAGCCCAACAGCTTGCGAATGTTGACATGCGCTAAATCAAACAGGTTTTCAAAGAAAAGAAAACCTAAGGTGGAACTCCTTCTGACCGCTAGTGGGGAACACACACGGCAGATGTTCCATAGTCTCTTCTTCTTCGGTGTCCTCACACCTTTTGCAAAGGTCATTACTGGCAACCTTCAGTCTGTCAGCATGTTTTCCGATTATACAGTGACCTGTCATGAGGGACACAATGACTGAGAGGTCTTCTCTAGCCAGTGACAGCAAAGCGGCAGACTTCTTCAAGACTAAATTAGGCCACATAGTTTTGGAATGCCCACCGCCCGCTCTTTTTTACCATTTATCATTCTTTGTCCTTCGGGCCTGATCCTGAAAACTAAGCTAACATGTCGCTAGAGGTATACCCACAGATTTCAGTTTCCCTGGAATGTGTATGGTAGTCCCTAGTTTCGCAAGTTCGTCAGCTTGCTAATTCCCTGAGATATCTCTCTGGCCTCACACCTAGAACAGTTGAATTTTGAACTGTTCAGCCATCTCGTTGAGAGATCTGCGACAATCGAGGGGGATTTTTGAGATTCCAGAGATTTAATGGCTGCCTTGCTGTCTGAGAAGATATTGGGTTGCCCAAAAAGTAATTGCGGATTTTTCATATAGTCGGCGTTGACAAATTTTTTCACAGATTGTGACTCTGTAATTGCATTCTTTCTTCTGTCAGTTATCAGCTGTTACTTTTAGCTTGCTTTAGAAAAAAAAGTGTAAAAAAAGTATATTTGATTAAAGTTCATTCTAAGTTTTATTAGAATGCATTTACTTTCTTTTAAAAAATCCGCAATTACTTTTTGGGCAACCCAATCTTGTCATTATGACTTTATATCAAAGCCCTTCCACCACTTCCATAACTGCAAGAATCTCCCCTTGATACACACTGCAGTGGTCGGGTAACCTAACAGTTCCAGATCTTTAGAAAACACCCCGAAGCCCACCAGTCCGTCTAGTTTTGAACCATCCGTCGAGAAGCCTATGTAACTTCTATTACCAGGGATATCGTAGCTCCAATCGTTTCTATAAGGAATAGTGGTACAGGAATTTTTATCAAAAAGCGGCTCAGGTAGGGTGTAATCCACACTGCTTGGAACAATGGATATTGTATCAAGGATAACACAGTGTCCGTAGCCGCCACATGACCAATGAGAAAGCTCCCATAATCTTACGGCAGTGGTCGCTGCAATGGTAGCCACAGTGTCCAGAGGCATTAGATGTAGCATTAAATTCAGTGCATCAGATGGTGTCACCCACAGTGCGGCTGTGATGCACAAACAAGCCATCCATTGGATCCGGTTAAGTATTGAGCAGTAGGTGGACTTTTGAAGCGCCGTCCACCAGACCAAAACACCATACAGCATTTAGGTCTGACAAAAATGCAAATTTTGCCCATGAAAATTCCACTAAGGAACAGGGACATACTTCTCACATATCAATGAGTGCAGTCCGATTCAAGTTTAAACTCAATAACAAGGGGCCTCCGTTTTATAGCCGAGTCCGAACGGCGTGCCACAGTGCGACACCTCTTTGGAGAGAAGTTTTACATGGCATACTACCTCACAAATGTTGCCAGCATTAGGAGGGGAAAACTACCGCTGAAAATTTTTTCTGATGGTCTCGCCAGAATTCGAACCCAGGCGTTCAGCGTCATAGACGGACTTGCTTACCTCTGCACTACGGTGGCCTCCTCTGCCAACTGCAGTATATACCCAGAACATGACGCGCGAGTAACAACTATTGGGATTACACAACAAATTAAAACACAGTAGTTTAACAGTTTTATCAATTTTTATTAGAATAAATATTTGTCTCGGTTAAGTACTTATTTGTTCAAAAGTCTATGCTTAACTGACTTCAAAAGTTGAAGAACATTGACTTAAAATCTAATAAGAAGTCACTTATGTTGGAAATGAACCGTTAATTCAAATATTTGAAATGAGAGTGATACATATAATAAGAATGAGAGCAGTAAAAGATATAACAAAATAAAAACAGCTTAAAAATAAGAATGAGAAGTCGGTTGGAAAGAATTAATTGAATGAATAATATATGTGAGAGAGAGAAAAAAGATATAGGCATGTAATATATGACCATATATGGTAATGATGGTATACTATCATTACTTCTCCCCCATTTAATTAAAATCTAATACTTTAGATTTTTACAAAATACAATAAATGTAATTACATTGCATACATACTGTGATATTTCTTCAACATAAATGAATGACAAAGTTTCAAACATATTGTGAAGTATTTACTAATCCATTGTATTTGGCTTCGCGTTTTATATTATTATTATGAACATTTCTTAAGTCACTAAATCTAAATTTAGGCTGTTCCTTATGTCTTACAGATTTGTAGTTCTTTATAAATCCCATTTGTCTATTTTCCGTAATAGATTCCCTGTTCAAATTCTTTTTTTCAATATTATATCTCTTATTTTCCAAAATTCTCTTGTAAATCTCCTCTTTCTTACAATTTCCAAATTCTATTACAAAAGGTTTCTCCTTGGTAACGGAATGAAAACTGTTGTTATAATATTCAATCGCCTTGCTCATTTTATCTTTAATGCCTAATGATTTCTCTTCTATATATAAAACTCTAATTTTTTCACTAAGAGTATTGTGCAACCTTTCTATGTCTGCATTTCCTGTATGGGTATTAGATTTAACCAAATGTAATTCTATTCCTTCATTTTTTAAAAAATCTTTTATATTTATACTCTTAAACTCATTATCTGTTATAATTTTCCTAATACATCCCTTCTGTGATTTATATAGTCTTAATTTTTCCACTATCGTCTGATTTGTTCTGTCTTCTAAATAGTAAGCGGTGGCGAATTTGGAAAATCTATCTATGAAAGTTAAGAAATTTGACTTTGAATTTGTATATATATCCATATGAATAATTTGCCCTGTATCAGTAGGTGTTTCTGTAAATTTAAACTTTTCTTTAATAGGTCTTCGATCAAATTTTGATCTATTGCAGGTATCACAATTGTTAATATATTTTTGAATTAATATTTTTAAATTGGGGAAATAAATTTTTCTTTTAAGACCTTCATAATTTTCGGCAATGCCAGTATGTCCGGTTTCATATCTATGATAATTATGTATTTGCCGATACGTTTCTTCTTCCGAATCCAAATCCATTGCAAAATAAGCACATCTGACAAACTTAACGGAACTATTACCTCCAAATACTTCTATTAATTTCTTCTGAAGAGTGTGATATTCATGGTCATTCAATTCGGTAAATATCCCTACTTTACCCTTAAATATATTCTCATTTAAGATCGTGCCAAGATTTTTCCTTAAGTCAGTAGAAGATATATAAATCCGTTTCTTTCCATGAATGAGCTCCATTGCCTTAGTCTTATTGTCAGTCAGAATTATCTGAAGATCAAACCTATTAACCACAGTATCCAATATACCAATATAGTCCTTTTCGCCTTCCAATTGAGAGTGAACCGTTGCCAAGGAAGCATCATTATTATTATACAATGAGCTACTGGCTTCATCAAGGTGGTGTATTTCTCCAGTATCACTATTTATTCTGCTCAGAAAATCAGCCACATTATTGTCCCTGCCCCTAATATAATTCACATTCAAATTGAACTCACCAAGACTTAACATCCATCTAAACAGTCGAGGATTCAAATCCCTACTTTGGGCCTTAACAAAGAGCCACCTTAGAGGCTGATGATCGGAAAGAACTTGGAATTTAACTCCATAAAGGTATGGGCGAAAATATTTTGTGGCCCAAACTATCGCCAAAAGCTCTTTTTCAGTAGCAGAATAATTTCTCTCATGCTGGTTCAATGTTCTACTGGCATAGCAAATTGGGTGTCCGTTTTGCTGCAAAACGGCACCAATTGCATCATTGCTCGCATCCGTCGCCAACTGAAATGGTTTAGAAAAATCCGGGTACTTAAGCACCGGTGCCTGAGTAAGTATATTCTTCAATTTCTCAAATGCATTTATGTAATTAGAGTCATTCACCTTCAATCGTTCGCCCTTTCTTAAGTATCTTATCATTGGAAAAGCTACTTTGGAAAAATCCTTTATAAATTTTCTGTAAAATCCAGCCATACTTAAAAATGATTTTACCCCTTTTACATTTCGAGGAAGTTGCAGGTTCAAAATTGTCTCAACTTTGGAAGGATTCGGTTTAACACCATCTGTCGTCAATAAATGCCCTAAATACAATGTTTCTTTAGAAAAAAATGTACATTTATTTATTTGGATTTTAAGATTAGCCTCTCTTAGTTTCCGAAATATCGACCTAATATTATTCACATGTTCTTGAAAACTGGTAGAAAATATAAGGATGTCATCCAAATATACAACACATATTTTATTTATAAATTCCCGAAGAACATTGTTAATTAACCGTTGAAAGGTCGCCGGTGCATTTTTTAAGCCAAATGGCATCCTTATAAACTCATAATGCCCATAAGGCGTAGAAAAAGCAGTTTTAGATCTATCCTCCGGCCTTACCAAAATCTGGTGAAATCCCTTGGCCAAGTCAATGGTGGAAAAATACTGGGCTCTACCTAATTTGTCAAGAATATTCTCTATGTTGGGTATCGGAAATTTATCGTCTACTGTTACTTCATTTAATTTGCGGTAGTCCACCACTATTCGAAACTTCTTTTCCCCAGAAAAATCAACCTTCTTTGGCACTATCCACAATGGACTATTAAATGGCGAAGAGCTTTCAGCAATTATACCTTGTCGTAACATATCGTCGATCTGATTGCAAATTTCTTTCTCATAAATATGTGGGTAACGATATATCCTAGTATAAATAGGTTTATCAACAATAGTCTTTATTTCGTGTTGCACAACATCTGTATATCCTAATATCTGGCCTTCCGTATATATCAAATCACTGAAAGAGTTTAAACATTTTTCTAACGCCAATGCCTCTTGTTCGTTCAGGTTTGAAAAAAGATGCCGCATAACCTTCTCGTCGATGACCAATGAATCCAATTGATATATCTCCTCCGATCTATAAGGACAAAATCTATAAAATGGAATCGTTCTCCCATTGATAGTCATTGTATCAGCCTCCATATCTATCTTCGCCCCTAAGGGCCGTAAAATATTTTGCCCAAGAATAGCATCGAAATACTTATCACGGAAACTAGCCAATTTCCATGACATCGTGGCATCCTCCCCAAACTCCGCAGGCAGCTCAGTTATTATCTCGTGTAAAATATCTGTTTTATTATTTAGTGATGAAAAGTAAACTTTATCCTTGAGGACCTTTCTCTCATAATCTAATAATTTATTTTCATCCAACAATGAGGTCGTGGATCCAGTATCAACCAGAGCCTTAATCCTCTGATTGCCTATTGTGAAACATATTATTGGAAGTGCCTTTTTGAGGCAGTTAAATGAAAATTCACATCTTCCTCCTCAACAGGACAATGAACTACTGCCTCGATGTGATCAATTTCCATTTCCCCGCGATGTGATTGCCCAGATCCGCCTCGATTACTATTATAAGATTGAGAATTATGCTGAGTGTATAGATTTCTTGTTTGGCTACTGAAATTTGGACGAGATTGACTATTTGAATAATTTTGAGAATTGACTTTTGTATTTGGGTTTTGGTTGTTATTATTATATCCTGAACTTGAATTTCTAAAATTATTACCACGGTTCTGACTACTGTTTTGGGATGTATATTGATCATTACGATGCATCTGATTTGCATGTTTAAAGTTTTGGTTATTATTATATGTTTTCTGTATATTATTTCTAATGAGGCCCTGATGTTCAAGTAAATTGTAAGCATCTCTTAATTTTGATACATTTCTGTTGATAACAACCGAAGCCAAATTTACATCGATATTATTTATAAATGTTCTTAAAATTATTTTCTCTGCATTTGCAGGGCTAAATTCTACAGGTTTCTCATAATCGTACTCATATTTTTCGTTTATTTTACAAAGAATTGATAATAAATGAGAATAATAATTTATAATACCATAGTTCTTTGCTCCAAATGCCTCCTGGTATAGCTGGTGGTACGATTGTTTCACTCCAAAATTTTCTATAAGCGCTCTTTTCGTCTCACTCCAAGCTGGATTAGGCCCCAATGTTCTCAAAACATGGAGAGCCTCTCCTTGTAATTTGTTTAAAATTATTCTCTTGTATATGTACTCACTTGCTCCAAGGTCTGACTGAACCAATTCAAGTACTGTATCAACCTCTCTTAGAAATGAAGTCAGAGCGAAAGAGTCGTCACCTCTAAATTCATGTATTCTTTGTGCATCTTTCAGCACATCATTTATTGAGAGAGCGAGTGCAGACTGCATGTTGTCAGTTCAGTTCTCTTTTATTTTTTTTTTTTTGTATGATAAGCAGTCAATATGAAGAACAGATTTAGATTGATAATAATGTTCTATGTCGATAACACAGTTCTATATTAATTCTCAACACAGCAGTTGTAGTTTTGTAGCCTTTAATTTTACACTTTACTGGTTCCTTCGATTTTGATCAAAAACAGTATTATCGGCAACAAAAATTCTTTTACATGATTACGTCACTAAAAAATTCTATTTTTGTTCTTTTTGTATACTAAAATTGTTTAACCCAAAATGGAACAATTTAAAACACTTTTATTCATTAGCGATAAAAACTTAAGTTTCTTTTTTTTTTTTTTTGAAATAGAAGGTTCGCTGTTTCGACTGCGCCAGTAACAACTATTGGGATTACACAACAAATTAAAACACAGTAGTTTAACAGTTTTATCAATTTTTATTAGAATAAATATTTGTCTCGGTTAAGTACTTATTTGTTCAAAAGTCTATGCTTAACTGACTTCAAAAGTTGAAGAACATTGACTTAAAATCTAATAAGAAGTCACTTATGTTGGAAATGAACCGTTAATTCAAATATTTGAAATGAGAGTGATACATATAATAAGAATGAGAGCAGTAAAAGATATAACAAAATAAAAACAGCTTAAAAATAAGAATGAGAAGTCGGTTGGAAAGAATTAATTGAATGAATAATATATGTGAGAGAGAGAAAAAAGATATAGGCATGTAATATATGACCATATATGGTAATGATGGTATACTATCATTACTCGCGGTCTAAGCCCCAACTTTTGCCATGGGCTCTCTTGCAGATGTTTAGGGCAAGGGTTGCCCTTCTTGCCCTTGACAAAATGACCAAAGAGAAAGCTCCCTTAGCCTTAGCAGTGGTTGCAGCAATTTGCCTCGCCACAATGTCCAGAGTCATTAGGTGTATCATTGAATTCAGTGCATCAGATGGTGTCGTCCTCAGTGCGGATGTGATGCACAAACAAGCCATCTTTTGAATCCGCTTGACTAGTGAACAGTAGGTGGAATTTTGAAGCTCCGTCCACCGAACCGCAACGCCATAGAGCATTATAGGTCTGACAACTGCAGTATATACACAGTGCATGACGCGCGGTCTAAGCCCCCAACTTTTGTCATTGGCTCTCTTGCAGGTGTTAAGGGCAAGAGTTGACTTTCTTTCCCTTTCCAAAATGTTTGATTTGAAGTTAAATTTCCTATCCAGCAAAACACCCAGGTATTTTGCACTTTCTGTAAATGGAACATTCTCTCCTCCCAAGGAGACCGATACCACTGTAGGTAACTTTTATCTCTTGCTGAAAAGAACTACTTCTGTCTTGCAAAAATTTACCTCTAGACCACTTTCGGTAGTCCACTTAGCTGTTACACATAAAGCTTCCTTTAGTGTATCTCTTAGAGTGGTGGGAAACTTTCCCCTTAACCACAATTGCCACGTCATCAGCACACGCGACCACTTTTACACCTTTTTCTTTCAGAGACAATAATATAGTTAATGACTATTATATTCCAAAGTAGAGGAGAGAGTACACCTCCTTTTGGGCTTTTCTCTGCTGACCTCTCTAACAGGCTCTGTGTTTTATATTCCCCGTACCCTTGAATAGTTTAAATCCTGGAATTCTTAGTCCACGAACCATTCCTCCACACACTTATGGTTCCTGGATAAGAACCACATCAAATCCCCCTGCCATCAGTACCTGCGATCTGGAGGACCTTTAGTGCCGCCGAAGCGTCCTTATAATGGTGGAAATTTATCTGCAAAAACCGGACTATAGTCAGGATTTAGAACGTTCAACACTGTTGCGTTTGCCTTGTCTTCTTATTGCGTCAGGAGTTCATCCTCACAAGATTGTTTCGATCTTGTCATGATGAGCTTCCGTACGCATCCAGGGGCAGTTGAGAAAGCAGTGGATTCACTCTATTTCAGGACACCGGACACTTGTATTGTGGATGATTCCTCCTTAGATGCTTCAGTAGCTGCTGCTGTCGAAGTACTTCTCGAGTTCCGTCCTTCCCAGCTGGCGTACACCTTGAGCCCAGTCCAACTGGATGACCCACCACCCTCACAAGGCTTGTCTGGTTCCGTTTTGATGCCTTCCCCTCCTGTTTCGATCGTGGCAGGTGGATTTTTAGTCTCCTGCCATCCGCCAGACTTAGCGATGTGGTCGATAGTTCGTCAGGCAAGTGTTCAGCAACAACTGTTGAGTCGTCTCCTGATTCTCCAAACCCACCGCTTCTAAAGACCTTCAGTTTCAACTTGTTTAATCCGTAGGACACAACTCCTTCAGACTTTTTGAGGTATGCGAGACAGTCAAAGTTAAGTACGAATACTGCATGTCTCCGGACACCATCAGCCTCCTCTTATCTTCCAGTCGTAGGTTGCAAGATTGGGATAACATTTCCCTAGTCTTCCAAGTATGGATTCAGGATCTGAGGGAATCCTTGGTATACAAGCGTGCGCCATTGATCGAGAAGTAATATCGTCCTTCTTGACTAAATCCAGTACTGGGCCAGGCCAGAACTCACCAATCTTTTATAGGGCGGAACGATACATTCCCATTGCCCCGAAGGCAATTAGTTTGTATCGGCCCCAATACCAGCCTGCATCATCACAAACTGGAGGAGTAATTCCTGAATTCTAGGAAATTCCGCAAGGAATCTGAGTATGCTGATGACAGTTCATTGACTATCGCACTCCAATTATTCCTAGATATGCAGCCCCGTTCTTCTCCCTTGCCAACAACTGCCATAACCGACCGTCCCCAGCGACATTAGCAAAGGTTGATAGACTGATTTTACCTAGTTCTTTTAGGTAAGAGATGCTCTCCAGTTGATCGCAGCCTTTTGGCTGACTGCGGTGAAGTTTCCGAATCTAGACGTGCAGTCTTTAGGGCAGCCTGTGCAAGGAATCCCCGAGCCCATTTAAGGGAGTCTATCTCTTTAGTATTAGGATCATTCGTACCAAGCCACTCAATAAACATGAGAGCGATGCGTCTTCTATTATTTCAACATCCTAAAGAGCGTGTAAGTTTTTCGGGGAAGGCCGATGGCCTAAGCAACTTATTAGCATGTGAATATAGAATAGGTTCGGCCTTGTCCTTAAGACTCGAACCCTGTGTCGTCGTTAAAAGCCCCTGCTGACCAGTCGTCTGTCGGCTAGTGAATCAGACGCTCCACTAGTCGAGGTTTCAGTAGCAGACAACATGCTACGGCCTGGTACCACCACCACAGCTGTTGGGTCTTTGGATTCCATTCTAATCCTACTCCCGGGCTCTAGATCTACCGCTCCACTGGGAACAGGCGCAGATCATCAACAACCTAATGGATAACACTATCGTAGCTATCCTTATGTGACTTAAATTGTTTTTTTTTCAAAAAGATCCTATTACAAGTTATAAAAGAATTTTTGCTAAGGAAATAACAAAACGTCCGCTCCACTCAACGGTTTAAACAATCTATGGTCACTTAACAAGTAGAGGAGCATGTAACAAGTGAAGGAGCAATAAATTCGACCGTCTATCCAAATATTATCCAAAAGTTACCATATTCGAAAAGTATGTTAAGGGGTATATATATTTCCTGGAGGCCACCGTAGCGCAAAGGTTAGCATGTCCACCTATGACGCTAAACGCCTGGGTTCGAATCCTGGCGAGACCATCAGAAAAAAATTTTCAGCGGTGGTTTTCCCCTCCTAATGCTGGCAACATTTGTGAGGTACTGTGCCAAGTAAAACTTCTCTCCAAAAAGGTGTCGCATTGCGGCACGCCGTTCGGACTCGGCTATAAAAAGTAGGCCCCTTATCGTTGAGCTTAACTTTGAATCGGACTGCACTCATTGATATGTGAGAAGTTAGCCCCTGTTCCTTAGTGGAATGTTCATGGGCAAAATTTGCAATTTGCATATATATTTCCTTGTTTTAAATATTCAGCGTAATCTGATAACAAATGCTCTTCTTATGAGCCCAGTATCCTTTTTCGGAAAATCCATTTATCTGACAGCCATATCCAAATATTGTCAGAACTGAACCATATTCGACAAGTATATGCAACCAATCTCTGTTCAGCATTTTAATGAAACCCCCTATGACCCCCATTCTATGATGCTGTGTTTTACACCCTTAAGCATTAGAATTTCTAATTCTTTACAATATGTTGCCATTGTGCAAAGAAGGTAGTCAATATACGCATCCATTACTTCCATCACCAATCCCCAATATGATTTCATACTAAGCATTTGTGCAAATAATTTTTCAGCATTCACATCTGATCCCCTTTGCACAGACAGAGGCTTAGACGCCTCATTCTTTGCATCATCATCACAACTCTCGGTGGCCAAAGCTACCCCAAAGAAAAAATAACAGAACTTTGCTTATAAATATTCCATTATAATGACATGTCCTTGCGAGTAAGTGTCTGGGCCTAGACGGCCCAGTTCGTTTGTTCGTTCATTTGTTCGGCATTAATGAATGGGAATTTTAACTTTTACTACAGTTGACTTTTACTCTTGCAAGGAATACCAACAAACAAACGCCTTTGAGTATAAACACAAACACACGCAGATGTATAAATATAAACATGTAGCTCCTACCAGAAGACAATTGCTTGCGTTTATGTTTAGAGCTTCTATTGTGACAACAGTGTTGCCATCTTATGGGCCTTACTAGAAAAAATATGGGCAGAATTTTGATCGAATCTCCAATTAGCAAACAACAAATCTCTCCCTCTTACCCCAATTTTTAAAAACCAACCAACATTTTTCGAAGCATATATCGACTCAGGCACTCCCAAAAACTTAAAACGAATAAATATTCCCTAGTCGCTACCATTAATGAAATTGGTATCCACACATATTTTCAAGCTTTGGATGATCCTGTTCCTTAACGGAATGAGGTCCACATAGCACCAACCCAGTTGGAAAATAATAAGGCAGCTGGAGCCTCTGGATTGCCGTCTCAATTGTTTATGACCGCACACGTTGATAAGGTGTATGCAGCAGCTCGTCTGTGCAGTCTGGCTAGAAGAACGCATACCCGATGATTGGAACTTCAGTATACTATATCCGCTTACACAAGGAGAGAGACAAGATCGGATGTGCCAACTACAGAGGAATAAGTCTACTCCCCATCACATACAGGGTACTATCGAGCGTGTTGTGTGAAAGATTAAAATCTAAAGTCAACGAAATAGTTGCGCAATATCTATTAAGACCTAGTAAATCCACCATAAACCAGATATTTACACTGCCCCAAACCCTGGAAAAGAGACGAGGAGGCCAACTCAATACCTTCCATCTATTCGTTGATAACAAAACCGCCTTCGACATCAAGTAAGCATGTTGAAGGTAAGGGCAAGTCCACTAAAACGGCCCTTATCGACCTAGTCCGCTGCAAAGAAAGTTGAGTGTTTGGGAGAAAGATTCTTCATAAAATGTATGGACCCATTTGCATTGACGGAGAGTATCTGCGTCGTATGAACCACGAACTGTACGAGTTGTATGACGACTATAGCATAGTTACACGTATCATAATACTACGGTTGCAATGGCTAGGTCATGTCAGAATGAATGAGGAAGCTCCATCGTAGAAATCGTTTGAATGCCACCATAGTAGAATACACAGAAGGGGAAGACCAAAACTCCAATGGATTGACCAAGTATAGAAAACATGAACTCATAGTCCTATATGTCCCGTTATGATACCTAAAGAGGTCAACTTAGCTTTCAGTATCATAACGGGACACGTAGGAAATATGAAGAGACGTTGGAGCATTTCCTATGTCATTGTCCGGCTTTCGAGGCTAAAAGCACCGGCACTTAGGTGGGGACACAAAACCAGACATGAACCAACTTAGGGGCGTGGTATGGAAAACAATTACAATGCGGGTTATTGGCGCCTTTAAACATCCAATGGCCGCAATCGCCGTCTGTTACCCGTTTAGGGGACCTTGAGACAATGCCTTGCAGCATCAAAGATCCATGTGCGATCCCACATAACCGATGCGGATTGGGCAAATAATCCGCATTCGGAATACTAATTCAAGTACTCTGAGAAAACAAATAATAGAAAAACGGGCTCCCCCAAAGTTGACGAACCCCGCAAGCAAATTAAAAACCACGATCTGCGGATCTGCATCTCGTTCTAAAGGACTTTAAAGCAATATTAGGGGGAGAATATTATTGGTCCGACGATCGGAAACTTTGCCCTCAAAGAGATAACGTCCGACAACACTGTACAACCGAAAATTTCAGGGAGTGGAAAATTCCAAATAAATGAGACACTTATAGGCTAAATACCCTGTTTCGCAAGATGGCTCTATATGACAGCTACATTTATTTAAAGTTCAATTGGGGCCATATTTGGCTAGAATATCCAGGGGGTTTTTAAAACTCACTGTCCGAAATTTCACCCAATTATTGTAACAAATGATCCACTTTTGGGTAAATACCCGATAATGGGAGATCGATCGGTCTAAATGGCAGCTGTATTTATACATAGTCCAATCAGGACCATGTTTGGTAAGAATGTCCAGGTGGTCAATACAACGCATCGTCCCGAATTTCAACAAAATCGGGTTAAAACTGTGCTCGACAAATTGGGATATATGACAGCTATATATGTCAAGAACATAATGGAAGAAATTCGCTTTTGTGTCTAATTTTAGCTCAATATCTCAACTTTCAAAGGTGATGACCTCCAATAACTTCGGCAGTATGGTCAAAATCGGTACATAACCAGATATAGCTGCCATATAAACCGATCTGGAATCTTGACTTCTTAGGTCTCTATAGGTCGCAATTCTTATCCGATTTGGCTTAAATTTTGCATGAAGTTGTTTGTTATGACTTGCAATAACTGTGCTAAGTATGGTATATCTGCCATATAAACCGATCTTGGATCTTGACTTCTTGAGCCACTAGAGGGCGCAATTCTAATCCGATTTGGCTGATATTGTGCATGAAGTGTTGTGATATGATTTCCAACAAATGTGATACGCATGGTTCAAATCGGATCAATCTGGATGCTTAACTTCTTAAGCCTCTAGAGGGCGCAATTCTTATTCGATTTTGCTGCAATTTTGTACAACAGCTTCCCCCATCATCCTCGATATACATTTTCAATATGGTCTTAATCGATTTTTAGTCGGATACAGCTCCCATATAAACCAATCTACCGATTTTTTTTCTTGAGCCCCTACAAGACGCAATAATTATTCGAATGGACTGAAATATTACCCAATTACTTCTACTATAGTCTTCAACCTTCAGTTCACTTATGGCTTGAATCGGACTTTAACTTGATATATCTCCATTATTCTTTGTTTACCTAAAAAGAGATACCGCGCAAAGAACTCGCCAAATGCGTTCCATGGTGGAGGGTATATAAAATTCGGCCCGGTAAAACTTAGCATGCTCTTACTTGTTTTCAATGTTTTTTAACTCCGTTATTTTTCAAAAATTCTTACAGAATGGAACGCGTTAAGGGCTTAAGTAGTTAGCGCAGAGATTCCGAAATATATTTCTTTGGCAGTACTTTTCATTACTTCTAGTGACCAACAAGCCATCTACGTATGCCCACAGTAGCAGGGGGTGGATTTAAATCCGTACCCTCTTGGAAAGCAATTTATTTAACCTATCGTAAATGTTTGTTTCTTCCGATTAGGTTAAAAAATGGCGGAACCCATTTTAATGAAATTTTCACATACGGCAGAGTTTATAGGGCTCTTCAGTTTGTGATATCCGCGAGGGGGGCGGTCCCTCCCCCTAACCGTAGTTTTCAAAAACGACAGATCTCGGCGGTGGGTGCATCGGTTAAAGCGAAATTTTGTATGCCGCCTCGTGGCCAGCTAACAAAACAAAATTGGTATAAAACTTTGGGGTAAAATAACTGTAGGAACGTCCTGCCCTAGAACCCACCTAAATAGACATGTTTACCGATTGGGACAATATGGGTATCAACTGAAAGCTATTTAAGCGCAGAGTACGAAATTTATATAAAAATATGACCCTAATGGTCGGGGGGCCGCTCTACCCCCAAAAGCCCTCCAAAAATTATATCTGTACCGACTGGGGCAATATGGGTATCAAATGGGTGGTAATTGAAAGTACGGACGATTTATAAAAATTTGGATCATATCCCATACGGGCCGCCAACACCAAAAACCACATCCATCTAACCGTACGTGTAGGCCAATCGGGACAATATGGGACTAAAACGAAAGGCTCTTGGGAGTAGAATACGAAACCTATATAATAATTTGGCGTATAATCCTAGGCGGGTTGCCCCACCCCAAAATTATGCCTCAAATAGACATATACACGCAACGGGACAATATGGGGCTCAAACAAAAAGTATATGAGAGTAGAATACGAAACGAAACAAAAATGTGGCGGGAGTGCACCCAACCGAAAATTATGGTCCAAGGGACATATACACTGAACAGGACAATGGGGGATTCTAATTAAAGGTTTTTGAATGTTAAATACGAGTATAATCTATTTTGAAATTTGGACCATGTCAAAAAGGGGGCACAAACATTTAAGAATGTGGCGAAGCACACTGGATCAGCTAGTATCTCCTAAGATAGCTGAGCTACCATTAGAACTCTAGGTAATGGTGAAGAAGGCCAACGTATTGCATGTGGTCACAAAATTGGCTTTGCTGGAACATAATCTCACTCATTGCCTCCATAATGTTAGGTAACTGTCTTATAGGAGAAAAATATGCTGATGGAGTAAAAGTTGGAGATAAGCGGGAACTACAATCTGCCGGAGCGCTATCCGATTCAATTTTAAGCTAAATGGTAAGGGACCTCCTTTTTATAGCCCATTACAAACTCTTGGGAACAAGTTTTTACATGGCTACTATGACATGTAAACATGGCATTTTGCATCACAAATGTCGCCAGCATTAGAAGAGAATAACCACCTCGGTAAATTTTTCCCTTGCATATTTTACCTAACTAACGATAAAATTAGTCATTGGCAACTCTATTACTAGGCTACGATTAAATTAGTCATTGGCAACTCTATTACTAGGCTACTTGTCCGACCGTTGAGGTGATAAATTTTTCCCTTGCATATTTTACCTCACTAACTATAAAATTAGTCATTGCCAACTCTATTACTAGGCTACGATTAAATTAGTCATTGGCAACTCTATTACTAGGCTACTTGTTCGACCGTTGAGGTGGTGATTTGTAGAAGTTTTACTAAATAAACAGCCATAAATTTGTTGACATTAAAATGTCGTCCTTTTGTTTTCGTTTGAAATTGTTTCGGTATTTAATGGCCCTACTTCAAGCTATTCCCAATACCACTCAACATCAGCACACTAACACCACTACCACCACCGCCTTGCCAATGGTGAAGCATTATTATAAATTGAATGTCAAATTTATGTTCTTTGATGTGCATACCTGTGTATATATATCCTTTATATATACGTGTGCGTGTGTGTGTGTTGGCTTGTGTTTGTATTTCTGAAAATGATTTAATTAATGACCCGATTCATAGGCTTCTTTGCGCTTTGATAATTCTTTGCCCCGAGTCTCTGCTCTGTAAGTGGCAGGCAAACATGGCCAGTGACTGTCCTGAATGTAAATGAACTTAACCAAAAACGTTTCATTTAAATGATTTCATTTGCCTTCATCAGATTTTTCGATTTTTTCCAGTTTTTGATTTTGTTTCCCATGAAAAATGTTTTCTAAGTAGAGATTAAAAATAGGAAAATAAACGAAATAGGAACTTAACTGATGACCCATGAAACATTTGTTGGTGAAATATGTAAGGCGATTGAAGTTTGTTTTGGCTGACCTTAAGGTGATTATGTCTCTCAGAGGTTGCTGTGAACATCTGCGAAAAAAGCAAAAGTGCAAATCTTTTAGCATGGCATTGTTAAGGTGCTATCATTAATAAGTAAAACAAAAGACCTACTTAGGCCAAATCATACGATAGAAAATTGCGATAAAATGTGGGAAAGTCCATTTTGTAACTAATTAGCTCAGTCGCTTTAGCAACAAATTTTCTCACGAAGAAAGGTCTGAAATATTAAAAAATTAAAACGAATAACCCAGTAAGGAAAGGTAAAAGTCGGGCAGAGCCGACTATATTATAACCTACACCACCGAGTCGGGTAGAGCCGACTATATTATAACCTACCTAACCGAGTCTACGTACTTCCTTTAATACATAGAACCTTTGTCGAAATTTATATTGCCAACCTATTGAGATATCGTGTAGAACTTTGTAAAATTTTCTTGGCTACTACAGCCTAATGGGATGAAAGATATATATGAGAGCTATATCCAAATCTGAACCTGCAAATGCAAATTCTGCCCATGAATATTCAACTAAGGAACATATCAATGAGTGCAGTCCGATTCAATTTTAAGCTCAGTGATAAGGGCCTCCTTTTTACAGCCGAGTCCGAACGGCGTGCTGCAGTGCGACACCTCTTTAGAGAGAAGTTTTACATGGCACGGTACCTCACAAATGTTGCCAGCATTAGGAGGGGAAAATCACCGCTGAAAATTTTTTCTGATGGTCTCGCCAGGATTCGAACCCAGGCGTTCAGCGTCATAGGCGGACATGCTAACCTCTGCGCTACGGTGGTCTCCAACCTATTTAAATCAAATTTCGCACACGTACAAGGACTTCAAATAGAACACCTCACGCCAAATTTTATAAAGGTGGGACCAAAATTATAGCTTTACTGCCTTCAACCGCCTTATCGGATGAAAGATGTGAAGGATGATTTTTTAAGAGCTATAGGAAACTTTTTCAAAAATCACAGAAAAATGCATGAAATCTCTATTTGAATCGATATTGCGGTCCATATATTTAAATGTTTAAAGATTATTTCATTCAAATGTTGACCATGACTGCGCCCAAGATGGTCCATCCGCTTTGTTCAATTTTGGCATACTCTTTCCAACATTTCGGCTGGAACTCACGAATAAATGCTTCAATGCTATCTTCCAATTCTTCAATTGAAGAGGTCTCGTCTGTATAGACATGAGCTTTAACATAGCCCCACTAAAAATAGTCTAAAGGCGTTAAATCGCACGATCTAGTCGCTCAATTAAACGGTCGTGAACGTCAAATAAAATGTTCTTTGAACTCGCCTCTGGATAGGTGTGCTCTGAGTAGCTGTGTGGCACCGTCTTGTTGAAAGTACATGTCTTGCAAGTCATGCTCTTGTTTTTTGGGCACATAAAAGTTGGATATCATCTCACGGTAGCGCTCATCATTCACAGTTACGTTACGATTCGCTTCACCTTTGAAGAAGTACGGTCCAATGATGCGACCAGCCCATAAACCGCACCAAACTGTGGCTTGTTCTGAATGCATTGATAGCTCTTGCAATGCTTCTGGCTGATCTTCACTTCAAAATCGACAATTCTGCTTATTTATGTACCCATTGAGCCAGCTTCGTCGCTCAATGAAAGAAGTTCGTTTGTAAGACGATTCATGGTTAAATTATTGACCAAACTGAAGATGCTTGAATGTGAAACAAAACATGAAACATGCGCGAGCTGTTTCAACCAGTATTGTCAAAAAGATAATAGCTAAAAAATCACTTTTCCTATGGGAGATATATTTAAATCAGGACCGATTTTTATAAAATTTGCACCCATCAAATAAGACACCACATCGGACCAGAATTATGGCTTCTGCCGCCTTAAAAGGCCATGTAGGATCTAAGATATATATGGGAGCTATATATAAATCTGATCCGATTTCGTTCAAAATTAATGCATTCTTCCGTGGACCAATCGAACAATAAATGCAACCTGCACCTTTATTACAAGAAAACATGGACAGACAGACGGACATAGCTAAATCTTATGAGGAAGTGATTCTAAGAAGATCGGTATACTTATCAACGGGTCTAGCTCTTCTCTTTCTAATCGTTGCAAACAAATGCACAGAGTTATAATACCAAGGCAGCAGTGCCTCGCACTCCTCCTCAAGACGACACTTGAGGTCAAGTGTGAGGTACTGTTGCCAGCGGCACATTCTTGGGCAGACGGAACCCTAGTATTGCCATCTGGAAGATCATGTTACACAGGCGGAGATCCGGGCGATTACGGAATTCGTGAGGTAGTGTGTTGCTTACGCGAGGACGTTGAGTGTGAACATCTTTACGGACAGTAAAATGGCCTTAAAAGCAATAGTAACCAGGGCGGTAAGATCACGAACAATCTTGGAATGTAAGAAGAAGATTAACGCCTTCTCTGAGGATGGCACGATCCGCATCGTTTGGGTAGCGGGCCATAACGGAGTAAGGGGAAATTAAAGGCACACGATTTGGCGGTAAAGGCCAGAGGACTCCCGTCAAAAAACTTGGTTAACCCGAATCCTTTCGGGTCGACGCAATCCGAGTTAAGGGCGTGGGCGTCGAACGCGCTGTAACACTGTGGAACAACGAAACAGTTGGTTGGACAGCGAAAATCCTATGGGGTGATCCGGATCGTGGAAGGACGAGGCTATTATTGAAAGGAAGTAAGAAGGAGATCATTATCATAACGGGACGCATATGACTACGACCTCACTTATGCAAAATCGATGCGGCACGTGATAGCATGTGTAGGACAGGTGTGGAAGATGATGAGACGTTGGAGCATTTCCTATGTCAATGCCCGGCTTTCGCGTCTAAAAGACACCGGTACTTAGGTGGGGACACAATTCCAGACATGAACCAACTTAGGGGCGTGTCATGGAAAACAATTAGGGATTTTGTAAGATTAGCCTAGATTAGTTTGGGGGAGAATCTAAGTTGCTTTTGGCATCCAGTAACTTATCTCTCAGACTTATTTTGATTTATCAGTATTAGGGTGGGTCAATTTGTGTGAACCAAAAAAACCCACCAAGCGGTTATTAAAATCGATATCTACAACGAATACTAAGATCTTCCGATTTTTATCAACAAAGTGCGACGATAACTTATTTTTTTCCATGACCATACGAAAAAACAGCAGTTTGGATCCTTGAACTTTATACGAGAGTCAAAATATGTGTAAAAGTTCGAAATATGGCGAAAATCATATTGGTCGATGGGGAAGTGGGCCAAACGCCTCACAGGAAGCGCTAAGGATTGAGCGAAAGTGCGAGGCTTCACAACAACACCGAAAGACGATGACTTTTATTATAAATGTTAATATACAAGACATGAGTTTGGCTTTGGAATTTATGATTGGTCGGAGATTAATTGCGTTGGGGAGGCTAGTCAAAGTCCGCATTAAGACCAACTTCGTTGATATCAGTGTAAACATGCCCCAGCAGAAGATAAAGACGAACAGACCTATGAGATTTTGTACGAGCGCTTAGGGAATCTTATGAATGCTGCCTAGAGCTGGCAAACTATCGATAATCGCAGCATTCGATATTTTCGATTGTTTTAATAGTAAATATCGATAGTATCAATGCTACCGTTAATTTCTGATCCCCTATATTTCAAAGGAAAATGAGAAGAAAACATCAGGAGATCGATCTCCTTTCGATCACATACAGGAGCAATATCAATGCACAGAACAAATAAAACTGAGTTGGAAGTCATGAGAGAAATCATTGCGCAAAATGTTAGTCTAATCGGATGAAAATTGCCTCCTCTATAGGCGCAATGTATATTCAAGGATACATTCGGTATTGGGTTGCTTATTTCTGTTAAGTTTTGCAAAAAATTTAACTTTTGCGATGGTATCCATGGGAAACATAACAATCGATATTCAGACAAAAAATTAAAAATCGATAGTATAGATAGTGCCATCGATATTTTGTCAGCTCTAATGCTAACAGATTTATCACGATATGGTTAATAAAAGGCAGTCAACCATCGTGTTAAGAACATACATCGATTCATATCACTAAAGGCCTACGCCTACGCACACGCCTAGTTTTATTATATGAAAAACAAACAGTTTGCAAACGATTTGTGTGATCAGTTTATATTCTGAAAATGACAGCAAGACGCTTTCGTGTATGAATAAATTCGCATATAAATTCGCAGAAAAAATACTCCCAAGTACTGGATGGTGGGTTTCTCAAGATTATCTACTCAACAGCAACTTGTTCATTTTACTCAATTTTCAGTGTCTCGCTCTTCAGTAGTCTTGAAATACAACATCATGTGGGGTCAGTTTTCACGAGTTCAGCAAAAACAGTCACCAATGAATGGTTTTGTGCAGGGCTTTGGTTTGCACCCTTCTACTTGCAGCGAGAAACATTCTATCTTTCACTGCACCTAAACTGTATGTCGGAAAAGTTGCAAACGCAAAAAATGGCAACGACATAATCCACCCGACTTAGCCAATTGGTTGAAGAAAGCTCTCTTTATTTCGACGATGTATTGGCGCAATGACTTTACATTGCGTACTACATAGAAAATGCAAAGAAATACATACATGGATATCAAAAGTCCATCGCTTAGGAACCCATGGTCCAATCAATATAGAGATTCTGCAGTCAATAGAAACGCATCAGGTGAAGAAGGCGTGTAGTGAGAAAAGAAACATCTGTCTGCAGGAGGTAAGGTTCGGTTAACAAGGAAGTGCGTATATATGATTTATGCCACAATAGACATACACCCTGGGCAGCAATCGGTTTTTTGAGCATTCAGTGCTAATAAAAAGTAGCTTTAAAACATCAACAAATGTTCCAACGGCTCACCATCTTCCCCACTTCCACTACACGCGCTATCACTTGCCGCACCACTTCGCATAAACGCGCAACGCGCCATACGGATCTAGTTCTCATTGCCACTTAATAGTAGCCATGTTTTATCATCATCCGGATTTCCCCATAGGATTTTCATTGTCATTCCGACTGATACCATGTTCCACCACGCTACATGCGTTCTGCGATCAAGCCATTTACTCAGACTGCGCCACCTCAAAAGTCTTCCCATTCACTAAAATTTATCGGCGCCAGTTTCTGGCCATTACATCCATGTCGTCAGGAGTTTTCAAGTCAGGAGTTTTCGTATGGTCGGAAGGGTTGACATTACCAGAATATCTAAAAACAGACAGTTTTTTCCCACAATGTTCTAGTCTTCATAAGACCTGGTATTCTTTACATAGCTTTCACAGAAGTATTTAGAGTAATTTGTATCCAGAGATCCGTAGCGGGTATCTTTTTTTCGTTCCCGCTGCTACAAAATTTGTCCGGCTCCGCTTCGCTTCACCTCGCACCGGTCCGTATCCCTGGTTGTATCTCCAAAAACATACTGGACTATCGTTTTATTGTCTTGCCGGTACATCTTCTTCAGTTTCCTCCTTTGCTGATCCCCGAATACCTTTTTCTTCAATGTTTTTCTACTATCATCCAGCTGAGCTCGGCTTTTGACTCCAACTAAGCTCATCTTTTGACTTTAATAGACATTGTAGTATCTGAGCCTAAATCGAAAATACCACCTTGACTCAAAGGTTGAGAATGAACTGCGACCCCAGAAAGTACATATACTCTGGATCGTCTCGACATTCTGATTCGTTCTAGCCATGTCCGACCGTCCATTCGTCTGTCGAAGTCACGATAGCGGTCGAACGCGTAAAACTAGCCGCTTGAAATTTTTCACCGATACCTTATATTGATGTATGTCGTTGGGGATTGCAAATGGACCATATCGGTTCAGATTTGGATATAGCTTGCATATGAACCAATCTCCGGATTTGACTTCTTGAACCACTGGAAGCCGCAATTTTTGTCCGATTTGGCTGAAATTTTGCACATAGTCTTTTGTTATGACTTCCAATAACTGTGCCCAAATCGGTCAAGAACCTGATATTGCTCCCATATAAACCGATCTTCCGATTTGACTTCTTGAGGCCCTGGAAGCCACAAATTTTCTCCGATTTGGCTGAAATTTTCCATTTAGGCTTCTCTTATGACCTCCATCAATAGTGCCAAGTACGGTCTAAATTAGTGAAGAACATGATAAAGCTCCCATATATACCGATCTCCCGTTTTGAATTCTGGACCTGACCCTGGAACCCACAAATTTTCGTCCGATTTGGCTGAAATTTTTCATGTTGTGTTCTGTTATGACTCTCAACAACAGTGCCAAGTACGTTTCAAATAGTACGGAATCCAAGGTGGTGGGTTCTCAAGATTCGGCCCGGCCGAACTTAGCACTCTTTTACCTGTTTTTCTTCATGAATACATTTCACGGCTGCTTTTTATACCCTCCACCGTAGGTTGGGGGTATACTTATTTCGTCAATCCGCTTGTAACACAACAAAATATCGGTCGGACACCCAACAAATTAATTTTTATTGATTCTCGACTTAGCCATGTCAGTCCGTCTGTCGAAAGCACGCTAGTTTTCGAAAAAGTAAAGCTAGGCGCTTGAAATTTTGCACAATTACTTTCTATTAGTGTAGTTTGACTTGGATTGCAAATGAGCCATATCGGAGATTGACTTCTTGAGCCTCCAGAGGACGCAATTCTTATTCACAAGATGTTTCGTTTTCATTTCCAGCAAATTTGCCAATTATGGTCTAAATCGGTTCATAACCTGATATAGCTGCCATATAAACCATTCTTCAGACTTGACTTCTTGAGCCTCTAGAAGGCGCAATAAATGGGCTGAAAATTTAAACGTGGTATTTTTTATGACTTCTTACAGTCATGACAAGTAGAGTCCATCTGTAGATGTGGTCCAGCTGTATATATGGATGTATGTATCGGCCCGACCGAACTTAACGCGCTTTTACTTTTTTTTATTAATTTTCGTACACGAGAAATATAAGACTCTTAAAGCGAGCCCTAGATGAGGTGGAATCGTCTGCTTTTTCCTCCACCTAACTGCCACTTGCATACGCGTCCGATTAAAGATTGTCAACTCTTGCAAAGAGAAGAGAAATTGCGCAGGAAGAAGAGATAAATAGAAAGATGTTGTGTGAGTTAATCGAACTGATGTTTTGTAAATTTTACAAAATAATTACGGCTGTAGTCACAAAACTTAATGAAGCCTTACAATGGGTTTATTTGACAGTTCTATAAATTAGTTCGTCAAATAAACCTATTTCAAAGCTACATGAAATTTTGTGAATACCGGTGTTAAATATTATAAAGGCCTTATTCACAAAACTTAATTTAGATTTGAAATAGGTTAACTTGACATATTTCCTTTATAGAACTGTCAAATAAACCTATTTTAAGGCTTCATAAAGTTTCCTGAATAAATACGTAAAGTGACAGCTTTTGTACAGGCGCATTCTCGTCCAGAGACAAATAAGAAAATCAGCTAACACATACAGATTCTGTACTAAGGACATGGGCACATATCTTCTCGGCTTTCCAACAGTGCCAATGGCAAGTATACTAAAAAGACCTTCCTTGATGCCGGCATACAATAAATGCTTCCCTCGATTCAGTTTCATGAGACTTATGACTTCGCCATTTCTAACCACATGTGTGCGCTCAGTTTAATGTCTGACTATCACATGCCCTGGCAATTCAAACATTACCGCGTGGAAGTTGTTGCAATCGCAGCGAAGAGAAACAATGCGTCTATGTGGAGTTCCGCACAGTGGATAACGCATGCGGTTCTACTATCCATTTCCGACACATCTGTAAACATATTAAAATTCCCCAACTTTATACGGCCCTTCTGCAACTCCGTCAAGGTATGCACCAGCCCATGCATAGAGGTAGTCAGTCTGGAAGTCCTCCAACACACTGTCAAGTATCCCGATATTTGTGGCCGGTAAACTCTGAATCTAACCAAATTGCAACAACTTGACCGCCTACATGTCGGCTGGACCCCCAACAGTACCCCCAAACTTGGTTGCAGACGTGGTCATAGGAGCACTTATAAATATTAATGCCACTCTATTTAAAGGGACACTACAGGACAAAGTTTAGCATGTCCGCCTATGACGATGAACGCGTGGGTTCGTATCCTGGCAAGAACATCCGAAGCAATTTTCAGCGGTGAGGTGCATTGGTGAGGTACTATGCCATGCATAGAAGCCATGTAAAAATTTCTCCCCAAAAGGTGTTGCCCTTGGGCACGCCTTTCGGACTCGGCTATAAAAAGGAGGTCCCTCATCATTGAGCTTAAACTTGAATTGGACAGCACCATAGGATGGGGGTATACTAATTTCGTCATTCTGTGTTCAACACCTCGAAATATGTATATATATATTTTGATCGTCATGGCATTTTGAGTCGATCTAGCCATGTCCGTCCGTCCTTCTGTCTGTCGATAGCACGCCAACTTTCGAAGGAGTAAAGCTGGGTGCTTCAAATTTTGCACGCATACTTTTTATTAGTGTAGGGCGGTTGTGATTGTAAATGGGCCAAATCGGTCCGTGTTTGAATATAGCTGCCAAATAAACCGATCTTGCGTGTTGATTTCTTGAGCCTCTAGAGGGCGCCATTCTCGACCGATTAGGCTGTTTTGGTGTTTAGTTATCACTTCCAACAACTGTGTCAAGTATGGTTCAAATCGGACCATAACCTGAATAGCTGCCATATAAACCGTTCATACGTCTTGACTTCTTCAGCTTTTAGAGGGCGCAATTCTTTTCCGATTTGGCTGTAATTTTGCGCGTGGGGTTTTGGTATCACATCCAACAACTGTGTTAAGTATGGTTGAAATCGGTTCATAACCTGATATAGCTGCCATATAAACCGATCTTGGGTCTTGACTTCTTGAGCCTCTAGAGGGCGCAATTCTTTTCCGATTTGACTTTTATTTTCCACGTGGTGTTTTGGTATCACTTCCAACAGCTTCTAGAGGGCGCAATTCTTTCCCGTTTTGACTCTAATTTTGCATGTGGTGTTTTGGTATCACTTCCAACAGCTGGGCCAAGTATGGTTCATATCAGTTGATAACCTGATATAGCTGCCATATAAATCGTTCATGAGTCTTGACTTTTTCAGCTTTTTGGGGGCGCAATTCTTTTCCGATTTGGCTGTAATTTTGCACGTGGTGTTTTGGTATCATTTCCAACTACTGTGCTGAGTATGGTTTAAATCGGTTCATAACCTGGTATAGCTGCCATATAAACCGATCTGGGATCTTGACTTCTTGAGCCTCTAGAGGGCGCAATTCTCATCAGATTTGGCAGAAACTTTGCACAACGACTTCTCCCATGACCTTTAACATACGTGTCTAATGTTATCTGAATCGATCCATAGCTTGATACAGCTTCCATATAAAACGATCTCCCGATTTTGCTTCTTGAGCCCCTACAAGGCGCAATTCTTCTCTGAATGGACTTAAACATTACACAATGACTTCTACAATAGTCAGCATTAAATTTTTTAGTGGTTCAAATCGGACTGTAACTTAATATAGCTCCAATACCATTACAGTTCTTATTCATTATACATGGCAAAGTACCTCAAAAATGTCACCAGCATTTGACACAATGATTTGTGTCAAGATACCCAACATTCGTGCTGAATTTACCATATTCATCA
The DNA here is from genome assembly GCF_963082655.1 of Stomoxys calcitrans. Classification (NCBI taxonomy): domain Eukaryota; kingdom Metazoa; phylum Arthropoda; class Insecta; order Diptera; family Muscidae; genus Stomoxys; species Stomoxys calcitrans. Next base: position 74,343,276 of record NC_081553.1, on the reverse strand, counting down.
GTCTATATCTTAATATAGCCCCCCTTAAGCACTGAACTCCAGATTTAGAGTCTCATGCTCATAAAAGCTGCATTTATTACTCAATTGGGCTAAAATTTGGCATAATGTAATAATTTGTAATAAGATCCTCGACATTCATGCTGAATATGGTTCAAATCGGTATTTATCTTAACAAGTAAAAGCGTGCTAAGTTCGGCCGGGCCGAATCTTATATACCCTCCACCATGAATTGCATTGGCGAGTTCTTTTCCCGGCATCTTTTCTTAGGCAAAAAAGGATTTAGAAAAGATTTTCTCTCTATTACCGATTCAGACCATAATAAACACGTATGCTGATGGTCATGAGAGGATCCGTCGTACAAAATTTCAGGCTAATGCTATATCAAGTTATGAACCGATTTGAACCATACTTGGCGCAGTTGTTGGATATCATAACAAAACACGTCGTGCAAAAATTCATTCCAATCGGATAAGAATTGCGCCCTCTAGATGCTCATGAAGTCAAGACCCAAGATCGGTTTATATGACAGCTATATCAAAACATGGACCGATATGGCCCATTTACAATACCAACCGACCTACACTAATAAGAAGTATTTGTGCAAAATTTCAAGAGGCTAGCTTTACTCCTTCGGGAGTTAGCGTGCTTTCGACAGACAGACAGACGGACGGAAGGACGCACATGGCTAGATCGACATAAAATGTCGCGACGATCAAGAATATATTTACTTTATGGGGTCTCAGACGAATATTTCGAGTAGTTACAAACATAATGACGAAACTAGTATACCCCCATCCTGTGTTGGAGGGTACAAAAATATATAACAAAGTGATCTGTATTCTGCCCTTCGACGTTCGTGTCAAGTATGGTTTAAATCGGACTATATTTGGGTATAGCTCCCATATTGACCGATCTCCCAATTGAAGATCTTTCTCCCATAAATAGCGTATTTATTCCCATGTTTTGCTGAAATTAAGTAGAGTGAGCTATGTTGAACCCCTACATCCCTAAGTATGGTGCAGACCGGTTAATTTTTGGATATAGTTGTTATATATATGGATCTCTCGGTTTATGGTCTTGAACCCATAAAAGACCCTGTGAGTTGTGGGGAGTTTTATCCAGGTCGGACCATACCTCTATATAGCTAATGTAACTTCAGAATCGTGAGCTTTTCACTGCATTTTAACGAAATGTTGTTTAGGTATACCCCAGGTGGTGGGTATCCAAAGTTCGGCCCGGCCGGAAATAGCTGCCATATAGACCGATCTCTCGATTTAAGGTCTTGGCCCCATAAGAGGCACATTGATTATCCGATTTAGCTGAAATTTGACATAGTATCTTATTTTAAGCCTTTCGACGTCCGTGTTCTATATGGCTCAGATCGGTCTTTATTTGGATACAGTTGCCAAAAAGACAAATATTGAACAAAAGTTGAACAGTGTCTTGTATTTATTAGACCACTCAATGCCGTATTCGGTCCAAATCGGACCATTTTTCAATATGGCTTCTATGGGAGCATAAATAATGACGAAAGGTGGTTTACATATATACACGAGGTTATGGGTATTCAAAGTTCGGCCCAGCCGAGCTAAATGCCTTTTTACTTGTTTATCGATTAATGTAGATAAGTAGGTAAGGAAACCGTTTACAACAAATCTCATTGTATACGAAGATAAGAAGAACCTCATCATTGCATATGCATATCATATTTTCTCCTATTCGTATCACATTCTTTTAATTTGTCATTTAAATGCTTTATATTTTGTTCAAATATTTTAAAATACTGCAATTTCTTTATATTGGGTTGCCCAAAAAGTAATTGCGGATTTTTCATATAGTCGGCGTTGACAAATTTTTTCACAGCTTGTGACTCTGTAATTGCATTCTCTCTTCTGTCAGTTATCAGCTGTTCCTTTTAGCTTGTTTTAGAAAAAAGTATATTTGATTAAAGTTCTTTCTAAGTTTTATTAAAAATGCATTTATTTACTTTTAAAAAATCCGCAATTACTTTTTGGGCAACCATAGCATACTAAATACCCATTCCCACTACTTACCTTTTACTTTCACAATACGAAAGTCTTTTTTAACCCATACTCACAACAGAAATCCTTCAAACAAAACCTTTTTAAATGCTTCCTTTAGAAATCTTTATTTGCATGACTTGGTAAAAATTTTCTATTCTTGTTTTTTGTTTTTCTTTGTCCATTCCTAGGATTTGCGACGTTTCAGTTTAAATGGCAATTCATGCCAACAGACGATCGTACTCTTTGATGACATATTCAAACTTTTTAATGGCATACTCCACATCCTTATCCGTAATCTGGTGATACAGCACTATGCGAGCATATGACCAGTCACGGGCACTGACCTTCAGTACAATGCCACCAGCACCATCCTCCTTGGCCGTAACCAAACCATCGGCCAATTCTTGGGCTGTCACTGTGCGCAAACGTTTGGACAAGTCATCGGCACTTACTTTGGGATTAACCATGTGAATCAACAGTATATTCGAGTGCACATTGGGTAAGTCGACGGAAACGTTGGGACTTCCTAGATTATATAGAGCTAGACATTGTTGATGGAGAGAGTGGACGGGTTGTTTTTTTGTCCACCATGGCGACGACAATGAAATTCCAAGCGCAAATAAAACAGAACAAAAGAACAAAATTAAAATGAGTGTGCAACAATAAAAAGTAGAAAAACGCAGCAAAACAAAAGAAATTAGAAAAAATACTCTTCGTCGACATAACGAATTGCAATTCGGATGAAAAAAGGACATCATTTACTGCAGTTTATTTCGAGAAATATGAGGGTAGTATGAAAGTGCAGAGGAAATGGTGCGGATATTTTTATACCCACTACCGAAGGATGGGGGTACATTCATTTTGTCACTCCGTTTGCAACACATCGAAATATCCATTTCCTATCCAATATATTCTTGATCAGCGTAAAAATCTAAGACGATCTAGCCATGTCCGTCCGTCTGTCTGTTGAAATCACGCTACAGTCTTTAAGCATAGAGATATTGAGCTGAAATTTTGCACACACTCTTTTTTTGCCCATAAGCAGGTTAAGTTCGAAGATGGGTTATATCGGGCTATATCTTCATATAGCCCCCATGTAGACCGATCCGCCGATTTAGGGTCTTAGGCCTATAAAAGCCACATTTATTATCCGATTTTGCTGAAATGTTGGACAGTGAGTTGTGTTCGGTCAGTCGACATCCAACATTTCAATTTGGCCCAGATCGGTCCAGATTTGGATATCTAGATTTGAGTATAGCTGCCATATGGACCAATCTCTCGATTTAATGTTTTCGGCCCATAAAAGGCGCATTTATTGCCCGATGTCGCCCAAATTTGGAACAGTGAGATGTATTGGGCCCTTCGACATCCTTCTTCAATTTGGCTCAGATCGGTCCTGATTTTGATATAGATGCCATATAGGCCGATCTTTTGATTTATGGTTTTGGGGCCATAGAAGGCATATTTATTGTCCGATTTCCCCGAAATTTGGGATAGTGAGTTGCGTTAGGCTCTTCGACGTTTTTCTGAAACGTGCCCAAATCGGTCCAGATTCGGATATAGATGTTATATAGACCGATATCTCGATTTAAAGTTTTGGCCTCCTAAGGCGCAATTGAACAATGACTTGTACTTATAAGTATAAGTATCGGATATATAAGTATCGGATCATATGTCTATATAGCTGCTATGGGGCATAAGGTATGCATTTTTCACCGGATTTTGACGTAAGTTGGTTTACATATATACCCGAGGTGGTGGGTATCCAACGTTCAGCCCCGCGGAACTTAACGCCTTTTCACTTGTTTTTAAATCTTGTTCAGTGTATAATTATACCCTATACCACAACTGTGGTACAGGGTATTATAGCATTGTGTATTTGTTCGCAATGCTTAGAAGGAGAAGAGCTAGATTCATTGATAGGTATACCGAGAATCATTTCCTGATGCGATTTCAATACTTCAATAAGTATGCGAAATTAAAGTCAGGCTAGATTTGAACAAAGGTGCTTTGTATTAAAAATAGTTCGTAGACTCGGTGGTGTAAGTCGGCTCCGCCCGACATTTGCCTTTCCTTACTTGTTTTTATTGACTTTTATCGGAAATTGAGTCAAAACTATGCTTTCGTAAGAATTTCAAATAGAGCGAACTTTTTTTCTATAAAACTTCCCACCAAAAATTATTTTCTTACTCAAACTATCCGGCTTAAAGATCGCAACCTCTTTGGTGGAATACGGACTTGAGGAAGCTTAGACAGTCTATAAGAAGGCTCTACAATAAGGGGAATAGAACCAAGCTACTTGCCGAAGAGTTCCTAAACAAGTACAAGAGAAAGTCTGTTTTTGTGAACCATAAAGTGAGAGTGCACGAGTCATCCGAGTTCCTTCGGCAGCATTCTAAAATATGACGGAACCTGAACGAAGTCCAGTCCTGAAACTCTAGAGCTCCTGGTTGCGACACACTTCCCTAGTTGCACAGACATAGTCTGCTGATCGTTATACTCGACGTCTCTCAGATACAACACAGAGGAATGGCACTCAGTCCGTGGTTTAAAGGTATGAGTTGACGGGACCTAAAGGTATACCACCTACTATAAACAGCCTAAAATGTTTTGTAAAGGGTGATTTTTTTGAGGTTAGGATTTTCATGCATTAGTATTTGACAGATCACGTGGGATTTCAGACATGGTGTCAAAGAGAAAGATGCTCAGTATGCTTTGACATTTCATCATGAATAGACTTACTAACGAGCAACGCTTGCAAATCATTGAATTTTATTACCAAAATCAGTGTTCGGTTCGAAATGTGTTCATTCACCGTAACGTTGCGTCCAACAGCATCTTTGAAAAAATACGGTCCAATGATTCCACCAGCGTACAAACCACACCAAACAGTGCATTTTTCGGGATGCATGGGCAGTTCTTGAACGGCTTCTGGTTGCTCTTCACTCCAAATGCGGCAATTTTGCTTATTTACGTAGCCATTCAACCAGAAATGAGCCTCATCGCTGAACAAAATTTGTCAAAATTTGAACACATTTCGAACCGAACACTGATTTTGGTAATAAAATTCAATGATTTGCAAGCGTTGCTCGTTAGTAAGTCTATTCATGATGAAATGTCAAAGCATACTGAGCATCTTTCTCTTTGACACCATGTCTGAAATCCCACGTGATCTGTCAAATACTAATGCATGAAAATCCTAACCTCAAAAAAATCACCCTTTAGAAGCAGAATGGCTGGAAGTAAGAGTGGTTTATATTTCGGAAATGGAAAACTGAGCCACTCCCTGTCCAGAGGCTACATGCCAAATAGTCTGTCATTCTTTGGCTTGAAGACCCTGGATAGACAACTTGACACATAAATGGTTGTCCAAAAAGTAATTGCGGATTTTTCATATAGTCGGCGTTGACAAATTTTTTCAACGGCTTGTGACTCTGTAATTGCATTCTTTCCTCTGTCAGTTAAAAAGTGTAAAAAAAGTATATTTGATTAAAGTTCATTCTAAGTTTTATTAAAAATGCATTTACTTTCTTTTAAAAAATCCGCAATTACTTTTTGGGCAACCCAATATTATAAACTTTCTCCGCATACAACAAGGGTCGGTCTGTTGACAGTGTCCTTCATTATGTGCATGGCTACAGGTTGTGACTAAAGAAACTTCTCAAGGCGGGGATTTCCAAGCCCTTTTGTGGGTTTTGGTTATCAAAGGGGTTCTCGGGTGCTCTCAGTAAGAAAAGGTGATGAACGTTGCCAGCGCGAATGACGTCTTCCTTATGGGTGACCGCTTCCTCTCTACCATTTGGGACCTCGTTGCTGCGCTGTCTGAATGGGCGTTGGCCAATGGATAAGAAAGATTAGGACTGTACTTTTCACCAAGAAACGTAAAGTTGGCTTTGTCAGAGTTCCTGTCCTTGACCTTGAAAAGGGCCAACAAAGGGCCGCGCCGACAGCATTATGGCTGGGCATTAATCCCAGAAAGACTAACCTGGTACTTTTCACCAGGAGACTTTAACTGGCCGTTTCCAGTCCTGGATGGGGTAGAGTTATCGCTCTCTCTCTCTCTCTTTCTCGATGGCAAGTTTCTGGGCATGTTTCTTGACCAGAAACTGAACGGTCGAAGAAATGAAGAAATTGGTTTGGCACACAGATCTCTCTTAGACCAAGGCAGTTGGGAACCTAGTGTTCCTCGAATTATGGGCATTTTACTGTTCTGCTGGAAGCTGGTAATGTGACGTGGCACCCGAAAAGGAATCTCTGCCTTGGAAGTATCCCATCTTTTCATGGATATTATGCATACACGAAGGGATCTAAATTGGAAGGGGCACTGGGTAGGAGTACCTAAGAATTAGGTAAAGTTCCTGAGGCCATCGTGGTGCAGAGGTTTGCATGTCGGCCTATGATGCCAAACGTCTGGGTTCGAATCCTGGCGTTTACATCAGTGGTTACCCCTTACTAATGCTAGCTGTATTTCTAAGGTTTCCTGAGAGGGAAGTATCCATTGTTCCTCAATGGAATATTCATGGGAAATGTAGTATTCGCTTCTGAACAACAACAGCGCCAGCTAAATTGACGCCGTAAACGAACCTGTAGGTACCTAGAAATGATGCCGAAGCAGGAAAGGTTACCTTATCGGACTGTCACGATATGTAGATAGTCGGGCTGCCCTGAATGCTCTGGCGAGGGGTATGTCATAAAAAGTTGGCTGATGCCGGGGTTTGAAGGGTGATCAAGAAGAACTTTGTGTCTGGGTATTTGCGGAAAAAGACATCAATTACTCTAGAGCTAAAGAAACTTTCGACCGCTGATAGGAGTCCTGTAATCCCTAATTGTTTTCAATACCACTCCCCTAAATTGGTTCATGTCTGGTATAGTGTCTCCACTATAGTCCCGGTATCTTTTATATGCGAAAGCTGGGCAAAGGAAATGCTCCAACGTTTCATCATCTTCCCCAAATGCCCTACACATGCTATCACTTGCCGCACCGATTTTAAATAAGTGAACTCGTAGTCGTATGTGTCCCGTTATGATACCAATAGCTATACTGACCTCCTTCTTACTGCCTTTCGTCTTCTCACGATCTGAATCCCCCCATAAGATTTTCGCCGTCCTACCGACCGTTTCGCTGTTCCACAATGTTGCATGCGCATTCGTCGCCCACTCCCTTAACTCGGACTGCGTCGACCCGAGAGGCTTCGAGTTAAACAAGTTTATCGACGGCAGTTCTCTAGCCTTCACCGCCAAATCGTCTGCCCTTTCATTCCCCCTTACTCCGTTATGGCCCGCCACCCAAACGATGCTGATTTTGCGATCCCCAGAGAAGGCGTTAATCTCCTTCTTTCAATGCAAGACTGCTCGTGACCTTACCGTCCTGGTTGTTTTTGCCCTTATGGCAATTTTACTCTCGGTAATGATGTTCACACTTAACGTTATCGCGTTATCACTTCACGCATTCCGTGATGACCGGGATCTCCGCCTGCAGGTCCATATTATGGTCAGGCAGTCTAAAACAGATCTCAGTCCCTGGGTTCTCAATGTAAACCCCCAGGCCCACTCTGTTCTCTAGCTTTGATCCAACCGTGTATTAATCTTCCAGATGGCAATACTAGGGTTCCGTCAATCCACGCCTGTGCCGATGGCAGCAGTGCCTTGCACTCGATTTGAAGCTTCATCTCAGGTATCCGATCGGAAACCTCTTTCCTTCCTTCCAGGTTTCCTATCGTCATCTCGATTATGCCGCGATGGTATGAGCTGCTCCCATCGCCTTTGGATGTAAATGGGTCGGATATCTAGAATAATCTCCAATGGCCTAGTGGGCGTGATCCTCATCGCTCCGCCTATGCCAAGACAACATATACTCTGAACCCGTTGTATGGTCCTTATGTTGCACTTTTTCTCCATAGCAGTTCACCAAACTACTGAGGCTTAAGTAAGTATTGGTCTAATCACACTCCTGTAGAGCCAGCGGACTATCCTCGGATTCAAACCCCATTTCGAGCCTACGCGTCTACATAGTGCCCAACATCTGTGAGCCTCCTAAGTTCGCTCCTGAATGTGACACTTCCAATTCAGTTTCGTGTCCAAGATCACACCTAAGTATTTGACCTTGTCAGATATCGAAATCGTCTTATTGAGGAAACGGGGTGCGTTAAATTGGCCCATCTTTGTCTTTCTCGTGAACCGGCATATTTCAGTCTTCTCTGGGTTAACATTGAGACCTCAGAGTCTAGCCCAGTCATATTCCGTATGCAGCCCAGTCATGTTCATTATGCATAGCTGGTTCGGATCCTTAGTCCTTAGAAGTATTATAACATCGTCTGCGTATCAGACGGGTTCATATCCCTTCTCACTGATGTGCAACCATGGTTGGATGTATGATGGATCTCTACGAGTAGTCCCACCCACCACCAAAGGATGGGGCTACATTCATTTTGCCATTCCGTTTGCAACACAATGAAATATCAATTTCCGACCCTATAACTCCATATTTTTCTAATCGTCGTTACAATCTAAGACGATTTAATGATGCCTGTCCACATTTCCGTCCGTCTAACCGTCCATCTGTGGTAATCACGGTACAGCCTTAAATATATCGAGATATTCACCCGAAATTTGGCACAGATCAATATTTTCACCAAACACAAGTAAACTTCTTGAACGGGTCAAATCGGACCATTGTTGTATATAGCTGTCATATAGAACGATGTTCAGATTTCGGGTCTTGAACCCATGAAACTCGTATTTGTTGTCCTTGTCATCCTTACCGTTACCGTTTGGAAGTCATACTAAAACCACATATTTCAAACAAATTGGATTAGAATTGCGCCATTTAGAAGCCCAAGAAGTCTAATCGGAAGATCGGTTTATATCGAGGTTATATCAAATTATAAAACGATTTTTACCATCCCAGGGACGTAGGCAGGGGGGCCTCGGGCAAGAGAAAAAAAATTCATCAAATTGCTGTAGCTGATTCACCGCAACTATCACTTGCTCCTATTTCGTAGCCGTGTGCAGGCGATGGTAAGCCAGCGGGACTCTATACATGGATAAAGGATTGTAAGGACGGAGAGGCAGTCGAGATTGGCGAGCAGAAGATGATGCATTTGCTGGTTCTGCAGCGTTACCAGCTCTCCACCTAATGGAGTCCAATTTTCTCCGATCTGGGTGATCTTGCAAACGCACATCCTAAAGGTCTCTATTAAAAATAACGAGAAGACGGTAAGCTTCTGACAGGGGACGTGACAGGGGACGCGACTGGGGATGCGACAGGGGACGCAAACACCTACAGGGTGCTTGCTGTCACCCTCTTTTTTCCTTTCCTTCTTTAAGTTCTAGTCGAATTTAAACTTTGTTTGTTCTAGAAAAAAATGTGTGTCGAAATTTGACTTGCATAGAAATTAACAAAAAAAAAATTGATTTCAAAGAAATATCATTGCCACAGAAATGTTCTAAAAACATGGTTTGTTGCAAATCTCTAATCCATCCTCGTTGTATCGTCGTGTCGAAATTTGACTTCCATAGAAATTAATAAAAAAAAAAAATTGATTTCAAAGAAATATCATTGCCACAGAAATGTTCTAAAAACATGGTTTGTTGCAAACCTCTAATCCATCCTCGTTGTATCCACACACACACATATACTTCCTTGCTAGAAAGCTAGAAGGCATTCTTCAGCCTTTATTCCGGCTACAGACCAAAAACAGGATGTGACACAGAACAATAACAAAATGCTGAATGATGTTTAGGGTAAGTGTGTTATGGTACACAAAGAGGCACTTTAGGCAGTTTATGAGAGTGTGTTGCACACACACTCGCACACACAAATAGGCAACACAAAATCGCTGCAGTATTCCATGCCACAAGACAAAGTGAATGAATGAATGAACGGATGAATGCATAAAGCGATAGTCTGAGTTTTGGGAGGAAGCACAGACAGACGGACGAACGAACCAATGTATGATACAATGTGTATGAAACAAATGGAGCATCTTTATGCTGCGAGGTGTAATTGTTTAAGGAATGTGTTAGGAGACATGTCTTTTTTTTTGCTGATGAGTGTAAGTATATAAGTGTATAAATTACCTTCTGCGATACGTTTTGTTCTCTGATGATCCCCATTCAAGCGTGGCACAATTGTCTCGAGAGCCACTAAGCCGGCAGCAGCAAGAATGCCACACTGACGCATTCCACCTCCCAAAACTTTACGTAGACGACGAGCCCTGCAGTAAGAAAGAAAATGATGCACACATTTATGTATGGGACATTTAGTTCAAAAAATGCATGGGCCTTATTTTATCGAAGGCATATAGGTATGGAGAAGAAATTTAAGAACAATTATAGCAAAGTAAAAGAGAAAATCATCACAAACTTTTTCGAACTTTTCTAACTTTGTTCCCAACTGTGCTGTGGAAGAGAAATAGACCCATTGATATGTGTGCTTGTCGGCTCAGAATCACTTTCTTATTCGATTTTAGCATGTCCGTCTGTCTGTCCGACTGTGTACAAAGTACAGGGCGCAATTTTCACCCAATCGTCTCGATACAGTCATCGTTTTTGGCCTTCAGACGAAACCTGTTGTTCTTGGGCTCAAATTAAAGAGCATATCAAAAAAACAAGTAAAAGCGTGCTAAAGTTCGGCAGGCCCGAATCTTATATACCATCCACCATGGATCGGATTTGTCGACTTCTTTTCCCGGCACCTCTTCTTAGGCAAAAAAGGAAATAAGAAAAGATTTGCTCCTTTATTAGAGCGATATCAAGATATGGTCCGGTTTGGACCATAATTAAATTATATCTAGGAGACCTGTATAAAATGTCAGCCAATTCGAATAAGAATTGCGCCCTTTGGGGGCTCAAGAAGTAAATAGAGAGATCGATTTATATCATATCACATCATCACATCATCATCACATCACATCACACACGTATGTTGATGGTCATGAGAGGATTCGTCGTACAAAATTTCAGCCAAATCGGATAATAATTGCGATCTCTAGAGGCTCAAGAAATCAAGACCCAATATCGGTTTATATGACAGCTATATTAGGTTATGAACCGATTTGAACCATACTTGACACAGTTGTTGGATATCATAACAAAACATGTCGTGCAAAAATTCATTCAAATCGGATAAGAATTGCGCCATCAAGAGGCTTAAGAAGTCAAGACCCAAGATCGGTTTATATGACAGCTATATCAGGTTATGGGCTGATTTGAGCCATACTTGGCACAGTTGTTGGAAATCACAACAAAACATCTCGTGCAAAACTTCATTCCAATCGGATAAGAATTGCGCACTCTAGAGGCTCAAGAAGTCAAGACCCAAGATCGGTTTATATGGCAGCTATATCAGGTTATGAACCGATTTAAACCATACTTAGCGCAGTTGTTGGAAGTGATAGAAAAACACCACGTGCAAATTTTCAGTCAAATCGGACCAGAATTGCGCCCTCTAGAGACTCAGGAATTCAAGACCCAAGATCGGTTTATATGGCAGCTATATCAAAACATGGACCGATATGGCCCATTTACAATCCCAACCGACCTACACTAATAAGAAGTATTTGTGCAAAATTTCCAGCGGTTAGCTTTACTCCTTCGAAAGTCACGACGATCAAGAATTTATATACTTTAGGGGGTCTCAGACGAATATTTCGAGTAGTTACAAACAGAATGACGAAATTAGTATACCCCCATCCTATGGTGGAGGGTATAATAAGGTCTGGTAAAATTTGGAAAATCTTACCAGAAGTGGGAGAAATAATATGATATAAGTAGACGAATATCCGACTAGGATGTGTTCGATGAACACAGCTTCTCTGATCATCGTTATATTAGTTTCAGCCTTGGTAAAAATACTGCAGCAGTGGTCCACGGCTAAACAGAAGAAAGGCGGATTGGGATAAATATCTGCAAAAATTCTGCACGTCTATCCCTTCTAGACCAGAAAAAGGAAGTGGAATCTACGGAGGATATAGACTTAGTGGTCAAGCGAATCACGAAGGCCCTGTATGACTCGCTTGTGTCATCATGCCATTGTGCCATTCCAAGGGGCAAACAGCGACTGCTATGGTGGACCCCAGAGCTTCTGGTCTAAAAAAGGACTGCAGAAAACTCTTCATCGGTGCAAAATCCACAAGAGCACTACACGATTGGAACATCTTTAAGGCTTAGCTTAGAAAATATGAGGGCGTGTTCAGAAAGGCTCAGAACAAATCCTGGGTAGAATTCTGCAGCTCCGTGGAGAATACACCTGAGGCCTCCAGACTAGGGAACATTCTGTTCTCGAGACTTATTACGGAGGGGTATATTCAGAAGTCAGATAATGTATGGACTAATGTCTATACCGCCAACGCCAACGGACAGCATACCGCCAGAAGAAGTTGTTACTGGTATGCATTCGTCCGAGACTATTAAGGAAATTGTTTCTGAGCCGAAAATTCTTTGAGCGATAAGAAGTTTCGACTCCTTTAAGTCGCCAGGTCCTGATGATGTATCACAAGTTGAATAACAAGCTGTGCCTGATAAACTTATTCCCTGGCTTAGGGAGATATACTCTGCTTGTATCATAATGTCATATATATCTGTGGGATGGAGGAAAACGAAGGCTATTTTCATTCCGAAAGCTGGAAAACTCTACCATATTTTCGTCCTATTAGTCTGTCATCCTTTATGGTGAATACTCTTGAGAGGTTGATAGAAACATATCTTAGGGCAAAGATACCTGGAGATCGCCTGTCGCGGCAGGAGCTTGTATACAGTAAAGGCAAATTCACTGAAATAGCCCTTCACCACCTAGTCGGCTATATAGAGGATTCTCTCGTTGTCAAAGAATATACAATGGTAGCATTTCTTGACATTATAAAACCGATGTCAATCGTGAAGGAATTGGAGTTTCTAGGCATCAACTCTAACATAAGAAAATTTATTAATAAATTACTTAATAAAAGATGCATTACGGCTTGGGATCTGTGGATATAAAAAGATGAGTCAGTAGAGGAACACCTCAAGGAGGTGTACTGTCTCCTCTACTTTGCAATATAGCCATTAACAATTTATTTATGATTGTATCTGCAAGAAAAAGGTGTAAAGTTGGTCGCGTAAGCTGATAACGTGGCAATTGCGGATAGAGGAAAGTTTCCCAGCACTGTAAGAGATATACTGCAGAAATCTCTACGTGCAACAGCAAAGTGGGCTACCGATAGTGGTCTAGGTATAAATCCTAGGTATAAGACCGAAGTAGTTATTTTCAGCAGAAGATACAAGTTGCCTACAGTGGAACCTGTCTCCTTGGGAGGAGAGAATGTTCCATTTTCAGAAAGGGCAAATACCTGGGTGTTTGACTGGACAGGAAATTGAACTTCAAATTCAACATTTTGGAAGTGCAAGAAAGGCAACCCTTGCCCTATATACCCGCAAGAGAGCCATTGGCAAAAGTTGGGGGTTTAGACCGCGCGCCATGCATACTGCATTTGTAGACCTATTGGGTTGCCCAAAAAGTAATTGCGGAGATAACTGACAGAAGAAAGAATGCAATTACAGAGTCATAAGCTGTGAAAAAAATTTGTCAACGCCGACATATGAAAAATCCGCAATTACTTTTTGGGCAACCCAATATAATGCTATATGGTGTTATGGTCTGGCTCAATACTACACCAGATCCAAAGGATGGCTTGTTTGTGTATCACAGCCGCGCTTAGGATAACACCATCTGATGCACTGAATTAAATGCTACATCTTATGCATCTGGACATTGTGGCTAGACAAATTGCAGCGATCAATGCCGTGAGGCTACGAGACACTGTCTTATCCTTGATAAAATTTTGATATCCCAGGAAGTGTTGATTACACTCTACATGAGCCGCTTTTTGATAAGGAGTACTGTACCACTATTTCTGATAGAACCGATTGAAACTACGATATCCCTGGTACCAGAAGATACATAGACTTCTATGCGTATGGCTCCAAGCTAAACGACCAGGTGGGCTTTGGGGTGTACTCTAAAGATCTAGAGCTGTGCATATCGAAAAGGTTTCCCGACCATTGCATGTGTATCTAGCGGAGATCCTTGCTATAAAGGAAGTGATGAAATGGCTAAAATATAATGTCATTACGACGATAGGGATAAATATCTTCTCAGTCAGCCAGGCAGCCATTAAATCCCTGGAGAACGTATTTCTAAACACAAAAACCGACCTCGTCTGTTGCAGATCTCTCAAAGAGATGGCTGAACAGTTCATAATTCACCTGTTCTGGGTGCCGGTCCAGGAGACATCTAGAACAGACGTCTCAGTCATTGTTTCCGTTATGACAGGTCACTGTCTAATCGGAAAACATGCTGACAAACTGAAGGTTACCAGCAGCGACTTTTGCAGAAGCTGCCTGATTTAGCGGATGTGAACATTCGCAAGTTGTTTGGCTTTTTAAATCGATCTGGACGGTAGGAACTAGAAGGCATCTTCCCTCTTCTGTTCCTGTGGTATCACAAGGGACGAAAATGTCTAAGTGAGTCCGATGGCAGACTGCCACTTAAACCTAACCTAACCTAACCTATAGAGTAATCTTAAGCTCTCAAAATAGAGCTACAGCTATACCTTGGTTATAAATTTTGAGCGACCAGAAAAAATTTTTTTTTATGTTCTCACAGTTAGTTACTAAAACATACAAAATTCTTTCTTTAAAAGTTGAGCTAAGGCACTCAAAATTGGGCTTGATTTATGCCTTGACAATATATATTGGGCGACCTCATCAAATTTGACACGATAGCATCGCTAATGAATTTCTGGTGAATTTCTTACAAATCGGTTTAGATTTAGAAATAGCTCGTATATACATATAACTCCCGGATTTTCTTTTTTAGATCATTTGTAAACGCAATGATCATCCAATCTGTTCAAAATATTGCAAAACGATTTCCTCTATGACTACCACAATATGCTCGTAAATTGGTGTGCAATATCAGGTCGTCTTTGCACGTCTTTAGCTCGTCTCCACTTGATTTTATGCCCTCCACCATAGGATGGGGGTATACTAATTTCGTCATTCTCGTCACCTCGAAATATGCTCTAAGACCCCATAGAGTATATATATTCTTGATCGTCATGACATTCTAAGTCGATGTAGCCATGTCCGTCCATCTGTTCGGTTCATAACCTGATATATTTGGCATATAAACCGATCTTGGACTCCTTGAACCGCTGGAGGTCGCAATTCTCATCCGATTTGGCGGAATTTTTGCATGAGGTGTTTTGTTATGACTTGCGCTATGTATGGGGCAAATCGGTACATAACCTGATGTAGCTGCCATATAAACCGATCTTGGATCATGACTTCTTGAGCCGCTGGAAGGCGCAATTCTCATCCGATTTGATACAAATTTTGTATAACGGCTTCTCTCATAACCTTCAACATACGTGTCTTATATGGTCTGAATCGATCCATAGCTTGATACAGCTCCCATATAAACCGATCTCCCGATTTTGCTTCTTGAGTCCCCACAAGGCGCAATTCTTATCCGAATGGACTCAAGTATTACACAATGACTTCTGCAATGTTCGGCATTCAATTGATTTATGGTCCGAATCGGACTATAACTTGATATGGCTCCAATAACATTACAGTTCTTATTCATTATTCTTTATTTGCCTAAAGAGAGATACCGCGCAAAGAACTCGACAAATGCGATCCATGGTGGAGGGTATATAAAATTCGGCCCTGCCGAACTTAGCACGTTCTTACTTGTTTCTTCTAAAATGATTTTGTCTACATCAAGTCGTTGAAACACATTTTTTCTAAAGTCTTGTACTCCGAAAATAAACAAGTAAAAAGGCATTAAGTTCGGCAGTGCCGGGTATATATATAGAATTTATGCACCCATAACAGCTATACCGAAATATGGTCTGATTTGGACCAAATTCGCCACGGACATTGAATGGTCTAATAACCACAAGTATAGACCGATCTGAACAATATAAGACACGGATGTCGAAAAGCCTAACACAAGTCAGTGTGTCAAATTTCAGCTAAATCGGATAATAAACGCGCCTTTTATGGGACCAAGACTTAAATCAAGAGATCGGTCTATATGACATCTATATCGAAATCTGGACCGATCTGGGCCAAATTAAAAAAGGATGTCGAATAGCCTAATACAACACACTGTTCCAAATTTCAGCGAAATCGGATAATAAATATTTCATTTATGGACTCAAGACCTTCAATCGGCAAATCGATATAGATCGCAGCTATATTCATATCTGGCCCAATCTAAACCAAATTGAAAAAGATGACGAAGGACTAACACAATTCACTGTCCAAAATTTCGGGAAAATCGGACAATAAATGCGCCTTTTATTGGTCCAAGACCTTAAATAGAGAGGTCGATCTACATAGCAACTATATCCAAATCTGAACCGATTTGCGCCAAATTGAAAAAAATATCGAGTGGCCTTACACAATTAACCGTCACAAAAATTCAGCAAAATCGGATAATAAATGTGGATTTTATGGGCCTAGGACCTCAAATCGCTAGGTAGATCTATCCATATGGGGGCTATATCGAGATGTAGTCCGATGTAGCCCATCTTTGATCTTAACCTGCTTATGGACAAAACTAGAATCTGTGCAAAGTTTCAGCTCTTTATCTCTATTTTTAAAAACTGTTGCGTGATTTCAACAGACAGACTGACGAACATGGCTAGATCGTCTTAGATTTTTCCGACGATCAAGAATATATATACTTTATATGCTCGGAAATGGATATTTCGATATGTTGCAAACGGAATGACAGAATGAATATAGCCTCATCCTTCGGTGGTGGGAAAAAGGTAAAAAGATAGTCCCCCGAAGCTTTTTACTTTTACTTTAATTGGCTATGACAGAATATTTGTTCCACCAAGCTATCCAGTCAAATTCCATAGAGAACGATTCATACTCCACAAAAGTCCATATCACCATTGTGTATGCGCACACGCCGGGAGCAAAATAAAACTTTTGAAAGGAGTTAACAAATAATCATTAGTCACAAGAAAAACGACACCTTTAGGATTACTGCTTTTAATCGCTGCCTTTAAAGTAATTGTTCTACTTTTTGGTATGAATGACTGCTTATTCTTCTCCTCCATTTTCACCATCATCTTGAGCCAACGTACAACAGCAATACTTACTCATTAATGAATGCTTTATTGCCCAACAGCACCGAACCCACCGGAGCAGACAGACCTTTGCTTAGGCAATAGCAGACCGAATCGAAATCTTTGGTGATACGCGCAACGGGCACTTTAAGATATGTGGCAGCATTAAAAACTCTGGCACCATCCATATGGAGGGCAACCTTTTTGCCATTTGTCTTTTTGGGATCATTACAAATGGCGGCCAGCTCATCTAACCACTCTAATGGTAAGACTTTGCCACCACACATGTTGTGGGTATTCTCTACTATTACTAAAGAAGTTACGGGCTCATGACAATCATCGTAAAGACGAAATTTTTGTTGCATCTCCTTGAGGCAGAAAGTTCCATCTGTTTTGTTTTTAATTGTTGCTAATTGAACTCCGGCGAGTTGTGCTGCTCCACCTGAAAGAGTTCAATTGAGTGATTAATGGCCAACAAAATTTTGTATGGAGGACTAAGCTGAATGGACTTACCTTGCTCATAGAGGAAAGTGTGCGAGTTATCGCCACAAATTGCTTCAGCACCACGGCGATGGCAATGAACCATTACTGTACACGAAGAAAGTTAAGAATTATTTATGATTAACAATTTTAATTGAAATGTAATGAAAATTAAACGAAAAAGAAAAAATTTTGAGAGTTACTATTTTTTAAATTGAAAATTATTAAAATTGTTATTTAAAATTTAATGAAATGAAAAATATTAAAACGTAAAAATTTAAAACTAAAAAATTAATAATATTTAACAGTTTTATGAAAATATTAAAAATTAAGAAATAAAAGTTGAAAATTAAAATTATTAAAAAAATATTAAAATTTAAAAATAACATTAGAATCATAAATTTAAAACAAGTAAAAATGCATTACGTTCAGCCGTGCCGAAATTTGGATTCCCACCACCATGGATATTTTTATTTTCTTAAAATTCATATTTTTACTCAAATATGGGCCGATCTGGATCATATTTGATTCAGATATCGAGTAGCATTCTAAAGTCTCAGTCAAGTCAGTTTGAAATTTCTGCGAAATCGGCCAATGAATATGGTTACTATATCGAAAAATATTCGGATCTAGACCATATTCGGTTTGGATATCAGCGGGTCTTGTTCAATCCACTGCTCTAATTTTCAGCGAAATCGGGAAGTAAATATGGCTCTAATGGGGCTAAGACCCTTAACGAGCACATCGGTCTATATGGCAAATATATCCAAACTAGCCGAAACGGGTCCGCTCCGCTGCGCCTTCTTTAACTCTCTAATAACTTTTTAGGATGGGAACGCTTCGCTCTGAATGTAGATATCGAATTCGTGCCATTGTAGCCTATGACACTGAACGCGTTCGAATCCTGGCGAGAACATCGCACAAAGCGGTGGTTGGCGACATTTGCGAGGTACAATGCCATGTATGGTCATTTAAAAAATGTTCTCAAAGAGGTGTCGCACTGCGGGACGCCGTTCGGATTCGGCTATAAAAAAAGTTCTCTTATCATTGAGTTTAAACTTAAATCGGAAAGCACTCATTGAGTAGGAGAATTTGCCCCTTCTCGGTTCCCGGTGGTAATGTTCTTCTTTAGGGTAATGTTCTCATTATTGGAGGGATGGCACCTCCGACATTTCCACACAAATATGAATATCAAATTCATTCTGCACTTCTAAATCCCTTTAATTTGAACCCTGTATTTCCATGGCCAGTAAATATGAACCGTTTGAAGGGTGCTTTGGGGGCTGGGGCGGCGACCGGCACTTTGCACTGAAAATATTGGGTTGCCCAAAAAGTAAATGCGGATTTTTCATATAGTCGGCGTTGACAAATTTTTTCACAGCTTGTGACTCTGTAATTGCATTCTTTCTTCTGTCAGTTATCAGCTGTTACTTTTAGCTTGCTTTAGAAAAAAAGTGTAAAAAAAGTATATTTGATTAAAGTTCATTCTAAGCTTTATTAAAAATGCATTTACTTTCTTTTAAAAAATCCGCAATTACTTTTTGGGCAACTCAATATATATCAAATTCGATCTTTCCGTTGGGAAGGAAATGAAGTTTAGTTTAGGGGGTGCTTTAGAGCGTACCCCAGAACACTTGACTCCATAATTGGATATCCAATTCGTTTTCTACTCTCAAATACCTTTCATTTGAGTCCCATATTGCCGTAATTTGACCCATGGCAGTATGGGACTCTAACCCATTTAACGTATCTGTAGGAGGAAAAGCGCCACCTAGACTTGAAGGCAAATTTTAATGTCATATTCGTAATCTACTACCTAATACCTTTCATTTGAGTCCCATATAACCATGGTCGGCTAACTTGGACCAAAACTTTAATACCATATTCGTTTTCTGGTCTTCAATACCTTTCATTTGACACCCTTACTGCACCCATCGGAACACTTTCGGATATGGGTGGCGTTCTTGGGGTAAAAAATTATAAAGCCTATGTTTCCTTCCAGACAAACGTACACAATCTCTGAAAATTTTGAGAAAATCGGTTCAGCCAAGTATCATATAGTCATGATGGGTATAATTGCATTTTTGAGGGGTGGCGTGACTCCCTCTACGTCATATGATTTTGTATGCCAAATTCTAAATCTACTTTCGAATACCTTTCATTTGAGTCCCATATTAAAATGAACGTCCAATATGTCTGTTTGGGGGAGTTGTGGGGTTGGGGCGGTCCGATGGGTACTTAGACATAAATTTTAATACCACATTCGTATTCTACTCTCCAATACCTTTCATTTAATACCTATATTGTCCCGATCGGTCTACTTTTGATTTTGGGTTGCGTTTTTGGCATAAGGGGGAGGGTCCGTCCCCCTTCCGATATCGAAAAATTATGTAGCCTATGTTTCCTTACAGACCAACCTACACAATATGCAAAAATTTCGAGAAAATCGGTTCTGCCGTTTTTCAGTCTACACGGAACAAACAAACCGAGTTCCATATATCAGTGATTGGCTAATGTGCCCATTTTTGTGGTGTGACCCCCTATACTTCGATCTGTTTTTGTATGCCAGATTCGTTATCTTTTGATACCCATATTGTCCTTAACGGTTCACTTTTGATTATGGGTGCTGGTTTTGAGGTAACGGTGGAGGGTCCGCCACCTTCCGTTATCAATAAATTATAAAACCTATTCCTACTTCCTGACCATATTTGTAATCTACTTCCGAATACCTTTCATTTGAGTCCCATATTGTCATGATCGCCAAATAAATTTATTTTAAGGGGTTTTGGGGCTGGGGTGGCCCCCCAGGTACTTGGATCCAACTTTTATTATGAAATTCTTACTCTACTCTTGAATACCATTCATTTGAATCCCATATTGTCCCGATCGGATCACTTTTATTTTTGGGTAGCACTTTTGGAGTAAGGGGGAGGGTCCGCCCCTCTCCCGATATTAGAAATTATATAGCCTATGTTTCCTTCCAAACCAACCTACACAATCTGTGAAATTTTCAAGGTAATCGGTTCTGCCGTTTTTGAGTCTATACGAAAGAAACAAACAAACCGACAATCAAACAAACAAACACAAATTCAATTTTATATATGAGATATAGTCCGATCTAAACCATATTCTGTTCTGATCTCGACGGGCTTAATAAAACTTATTATTGTAAATTTTTGCGAATTCGGGTAATAAATGCGGCATTTTTGGGTTTTAGCCCAAAATCGGCAGATCGGTGTATATGGCATCTATATGTAAAAATGGACCGATAAAGCCAATATTTTAGTCGGATATTGATGGGCCCCATAAAACTTCTTTGGAGGCTATCGTGGAGCAGAGGTAATCATGTCCGCCTATAACCAAACGCCTGTGTTCAAACCCAGTTTTGAACATTAGAAAAATTTTCAGGGGTGGTTATCTCCTTACTAATGCTGGCTATATTGTAAGGTGTCCTGCCATGTTAAAACTTCTCAACCAAGTGGTATCGCTATGCGGCACGTAGACTCGGCATTAAAAAAGAGGTCCTTATGATTAAGCTTAACAACTTTATTCGGACTTCACTCATTGATATGAGAGAAGTATCCCCCGCAGCTTAGTGGAATGTTCATGGGAAAGCTCTATTCTTAGGTATTTTTCTACTCATTCATCATTAATGGGTTAATTTCTGTAATTTTTTTAACAAACATTGTTTTAATAACAAGAATTTTAATTTTAACAAAAAAAATCTTTTTATTTCTTAAGCCACTATGTTTTTACAACAACAAAAATAATATTCTTAATTTTTTATGAGCCGTTAGATAAGAAAGCCAAATTTAATGACTTTGACATTAAATTGCATCTGTTGTCAAAAGTAGTAGGCTTATCGCCGAAAAAAAATTTTGTATAGAAGCCATCAAATGCAACAATACACTCAAATAACTTCCAGAAATCTCACTCCTAGGAATTTTGAGAAAAATTTTTGTTTGATTTTTTTTTTTCATATAAAAATTGCCGACTTCTACAAGCCAATTTCCCCCAAAACATGACCTTATATGGCGGAAAAAATATTTTAAAATGTTTCGTACGTCTATTTTACGTCATTCTAAATTTCATTGTCAGCTGTATATAAATATGGTCCGATAAGGACCATATTCGAGTCGGACATCGGAGGTTATAGTAAAACTCTCCCTTCCAAATTTCAATCAAAATCGAACAATAAATGCAGATTTTCTAGGTTTAAGAGTCATTATCGACATATCGGTCTATGTGGCAACTATATTCAAATGTGAACCGATCTGGCCCACATTCGGATCCGATATCCATGAGTCTTTTAGAATTCACATACTGACTCACTGAAATCGGGTTATAAATGGGGCTTTTTTGGGACTTTATATTTAAAATCGGTAGTTCGGTCTATATGACATCTAAGAGCATATGTAACTATGGTCCGATATGGCCCATATTCGACTCGTTTGGCTTAAAAAAATTCCCGAATCAAATTTCGGCGAAATCGGGTAATAATTGTCTAATTGCGTCTTTTAGGGGCTTCAGACCCCAATTCAACAGATTGGTCTATGTGGCATATATATAATTTATATATAAATATAAATTATACTCCAGTTTAACTCACTGTTCTATAAGTCAATATGGGTCGATATGAACCATATTCCACTAGAATGTCATAGATTTGAAAATTATTTATATTCTAAATCTATTCTCTATAGTGTTCAGACCGGTGTTTATTTGGATAGGTATCTATATCCAAATAAAGAAAATATATACCAATCTCCCGATTTCAGTCCTTGGGTCCATAGAATTAGCATTTATTTGGCACAGATACCTGCGTTAGGCTCTTCAATATCCGTGTTCAATATGGCCCTATGTTTTTATACACAACACCATAAGATAGGGGGTATATTCATTTAGTCATTCCGTTTGCAATTCATCGAAATATCAATTTCCGACCCTACAATGTATAAATATTTCGGATCGTCTTTAAGTTCTAAGACGATTTAACGATGTCCGTGTGTCCGTCCATCCATCTATCCGTCTGTCCGTCCGTCCGTTGTAATCACTCTACAGGCTTTAAAAATTGAGATATTGAGCTAAAATTTGCCACAGATACGTCTTTTTGATGCACGCTGGTTAAGTTCTTGAACGGGCCATATCGGACCATATTTGGATATAGCTGCTATGTAGACCGATTTTCCGATAAAGGGTCTAATGCCCATAAAAACTTCAATTTTCATCAGATTTTGCTGAAATTTTAAAAAGTGAGTAGTTTTAAGTTTGGTAGTAGTAGTTTCCAATTTGGGGTCTTTATCCGGTAAAAAGCGGATTTTTTGCACGACTTAGCTGAAACTGTGACTTGTATAAAAGTTCTCGGGACCTGAATAAAATATGATCCACACCAGGCCCCATTTGCATATTATTATGGATATGGTAGTGGAGTTATTATAAGAAAGAATGGTTATTTTATCCACGGTGGTGGGTATCCAAAGTTCGGCACGTTTTTACTTGTTATATTTGGATATAGCTGTCATATAGACCGATCTCCCGATTTAAAATAATGGACCCATAAAAAGCGTATTTACTATCCGATTTCGTTGAATTTTGACACAGTGAGCTATGGTAGGCTTTTTGACATTCACGTTCAATATGCCCCCGACCGGTCTATATTTGAATATGGCTGCCATATAGACCGATCTTCCGATTTAAGGTCTTTGGCCCATAAAAGGCTGAAAATCATATTAACCTATATGGTTAAGATCGGTTGATGTATATATATGGTTAAAATCCGTCTATATCTGAATATAGCTGACATATAAACCCATATTTTGTTTTATAATCTTGAACAGTGAATTGAATAAAATCACTCGACGTCCGTGCCGAGTTTGGTTCAAATCGTACCATTTATTGATATAACTCATATTAGTTCATAAATGATGCATTTTTCACCGGATTATGAAAAAATGTGGTTAAGATTTATACCCGAAGTGGTGGATATCCAAAGATCGGCCCAGCCGAACTAAGCATGGATTTATTCGTAACTTGTTTAATTATACCCTCTACCATAGGATGGGGTATACTAATTTCGCCATTCTGTTTGTAACACCTCGAAATATGCGTCTGAGACCCCATAGAGTACATATATTGTTGAACGTCATGTCATTTTAAGTCGATCTAGCCATTTCCGGCCGTCTGTCCATCCGTCCGATGGACCTCTAGAAGGCGCGGTTATCGTCCGATCGTTGACTGAAATTTTGCACATAGTGTTTTGATAGCACTTTCAACAACTGTGTGAAGTATGGTTCAAATCGGTCCATAACCTGATATAGCTGCTATATAAACCGATTTGGGTCTTGAATTCTTGAGCTTTTAGAAGACGCAATTCCTATCCGATTTGGCTGTAATTTTGCACGTGGTGTTTTGGTATCACTTCAAACATTTAAGCGAAGTATGGTCCAAATCGGTCCATACCCTGATATAGCTGCCATATAAACCGATCTGGGATCTTGAGTTCTTGAGCCTCTAGAGAGCGCAATTCTCATCCGATTTGGCACAAATTTTGTACAACGGCTTCTTCCATGGCCTTTAACATACGTGTGCAATATCGTCTGAATCGATCTATAGCTTGACACAGCTCCCATATAAACCGATCTCCCGATTTTGCTTCTTGAGCCCCGAATCGGACTATAACTTGATGTAGCTCCTCCTCCTCCGTCCGTATTCATTATTCTTTGTTTGCCTAAAAAGATATACTGCGCAAAGAACTCGACAGATGCGATCCATGGTGGAGGATATATAAGATTCGGCCCGGCCTTCCTTATCACGCTCGTGTTTTAATTAATTTTCCTGATAATTCATCGCACATAATAGAAATATAACTACTCTCTTTCTCTCCTCCCTCATACTTACTTGCTAATAAATTTGCCATTGTTCCGGTAGGTACAAACAACCCGGCTTCCTTTTCAAAAATTGCAGCCGACTTCTCTTCCAGCTCCAAAACAGTGGGATCCTCACCATAAACATCATCACCAACTGCCGCCTCAAACATTGCCTGACGCATTTCCTCAGAGGGCAAACTTACCGTGTCCGAACGAATGTCGACGGTGTATGTTGACGATGAAGTAGAATTCGAGGGTGACATATTCAAATGTTGATGCACTAGCCAAAGTATTACCTACAACTGCACACCATAGGAAGCCATAGAAATGAAAAGAAAACGAAACAAAAAATAATGAATTTCATTAATATCATGTTATTAACATTGGATGCATTGCAAATTCACCGCCCACTGCCTTAGCGTTACTACAGCTACGCGTCTCTCTAGAGATTTCATTTGAAATGTTTGTGTTCGCGTGTCAGTGTGTGCCCTTAATTGTAATGCAGTTTGTGAGCATAAATTGACATAACGTCATGGTGAACGTGTGGAAGCCATAAAAGGAGAAATGTCAGCATAATAATTAATCATGAAGTGTACGTTGTGGTGCGAATTGATTTAGAACTAATTGAGCATTCGAGGAAATTGGTAAATATGAAAATGCAGGTATATCCATTTTTATTCTACAGATTTAATTATGTTGTTCGTTTCCTATGTCAAAACGTTGGCCACAATATCGTGTTAACCTACACAGAGTGGTTAACTCGGTGGGACCGATCAAATACAGGTTTGAATAGTTTTTAATATACACCACCAACCATTCTCATAAACCGCCTTCGCTCACTCGCCTCCTCTATTTCTATGAGTTGATATTACACTGTCCGAAACTTATTCCAAAATTATTCCAAAATAATTTTTCGACGAACAACGATAGGTCTTTTTGTGGAGTCTATGTCGAAAAGTAACGCCCTTGAAACAGATGAAGAAGAGGTGAATAAAGGGTGATTTTTTAGCTATTATCTTTTTGGCAACATTGGTTTAAACAGCTCACGCACGTTTTGTGTTTTGTTTCACTGTCAAACATCTTCAGTTTGGTCTATAATTTAACCATGAATCGTCTTACAAAGGAACAACGCTTGCAAATCATTGAATTTTGTTACCAAAATGCGTGCTCTGCTAAGAAAGCTTCGTCGCTGAACACAATTTGAACACGATGATCAAATTGTGTTCAGCGACGAAGCTCATTTTTGACTTAATGGGTACGTAAATAAGCTGAAATGTCGATTTTGGAATGAAGATCAGCCAGAAGCATTGCAAAAGCTACCAATACATCCAGAGAAAGTCACAGATTGTTGCGGCTTATGGGAATCTGTGGGTGTGCCTCTAGTGCCGAAGGGCAACGAATGACTGATGGTCACAATCTAGACTTGAAGAGGTCTACCGCTTTGCTGTCGCTGGTCATTGTGTCCGCCATTACAGGTCACTGTGTGATCTGAAAATATGCTGACAGACTGAAGGTAGCAAGTAACGACTTCTGCAGAAGCTGTGAGGACGTAGAGTTTATCCCGCACTGGCAGTCAAAAGGAGTTCCACTTTAGATTCGTATTTCTTTGAGAACCTGTCTGACTTACCGGATGTTAACATTCGCAAAGTTTTTGAGCTTTTTAAAGCAATCTTGATTGTTCAACGGTAGAAGTTAGAAGGACGAAAACGTCTAAATGAGTCTGAAGGCAAACTGCCACATATCCCTGCTATTTTAATACCCACCACCGTAGGATAGGGGGTATATTATTTTAGTCATTCCGTTTGCAGCACATCGAAATATCAATTTTCGGCCCCACAAAGTATATACATTTCGGATCGTCGTAAAATTCTAGGACGATTTAACGATGTCCGTCTGTCTGTCCGTCTATCCGTCCGTCCCTTGTAATCACTCTACGGGCTTCAGAAATTAAGATATTGAGCTGCAATTTGGTACAGATACGTCCTTTTTATGCACGCTGGTTAAGTTCTTGAACGGGTTAAATCGGACCACATTTGGATGTAGCTGCAATTAAGACCGATTTTCCGATAAAGGAAAATAACAAAACTTAATTTTTCACCCGATTTTCATGAAATTTTAAACAGCGAGTATGCCTCCCGACATCTGACCCAAATATGGTTCAGATCGGACTATATTTAGATATAGCTGCCATATAGACCGATCTCCTGATAAAGGATCTGAAGCCCATAAAAGCTTTATTTTTTAACCGATTACTCCGAAATTTGAAACAGTGAGGCGTTTTAGGCCTACCAACATCTGACCCAAATATAGTTGAGATCGGCCTATATTTAGATATAGCTGCCATATAGACCGATCTCCTGATAAAGGATCTGAAGCCCATAAAAGCTTTATTTTTTAACCGATTACTCTGAAATTCGAAACAGTGAGTAGTTTTAGGCCTACCAACATCTGACCGAAATATAGTTCAGATCGGCCTATATTTAGATATATAGGCCGATCTGCCGATAAAGGGTCTGAAGCCCATAAAAGCTTTATATATTGCCCAATTTCGCTGAAATTTGAAACAGTGGATTGTGTTAAGCCTTCCGACATCTGGCCTAAGTATGATTCAGATCGGACTTTATTTAGATATAGCTGTCATATAGACCGATCTCCCGATAAAGGGTGTGAAGCCCATAAAAGCTTTCTTTTTAACCGATTTGCTGAAATTTGAAACAGTGAGTAGTTTTAGGCTTTCTAACATAGGACCCAAATATGGTTCAGATCGGATTATACTGTACTGTATGGCAGTACAGACCGATCTGCCGATAAAGGGTCTGAAGCCCATAAAAGCTTTATTTTTTATCCGATTTTGCTGAAATTTGAAACAGTTGGTAGTTTTAGGTCTCCCGATATCTGCCACAAATATGGTTTGGATCGGACTATATTTATTTTTATTTAGATATAGCTGCCATATAGACCGATCTCCCGATAAAGGGTCTGAATCCCATAAAAGCATTATTTTTTATACAATTTCACTGAAATTTGAAACAGTTTAGGCCACTCCCCATCGGACCCATATATGGTAAAAAAAGGACTGTATTTGGATATAGCTGTCATATAGACCGATATGCCGGTTAAGAGTTTGAAGCTCATAAAAGCTTTATTTATTACCCGACTTTGTTGAAATTTCAAATACAAAATTCAACAGTGACTTATATTTATAAGACCACTCAAAGTCCGTGCCGAATTTGGGTGCATAAGTTATTTAATTTTTACCGGATTTTGACGAAAGTGGGTTTACATATACACCCGAGGTGGTGGGTATCCAAAGTTCGGCCCGGCCGAATTTAATACCTTTTTACTTGTTGTTGTAATTGTAGACATATTTGTGTGTGGAGGTAGCAATCCTTGCCAAGTTTCATAGATGAGCTAGCTTGTCCATAGTACGGTCCATAAAATTTATTATCTGAAGATTTTTTCATGCAAATGTTGACCGTGACTGCGCCTCGAATAGTCCATCCGCTTAGTCCAATTTTGGCATACTCTTTCCACCAATTCGGCCTGTATCTCTCGAATAAATGTTTCAATGTTGTCTTCCAATGCGTCATTTGAAGCGGGGTTTTCTGTATGGGCATGAGCTTTAACATAGCCCCACAAAAAATAGTCAGAAGACGTTAAATCGCACGATATAGGCGGCCAATTGAACGGTACCGAACGTGAAGTAAAATGTTCACCGAACTCGCCTCTAAATAAGACCATTGTTACCCGTGCTGTGTGGCATGTGGCATCGTCTTGTTGAAATCACATGTCATGCAAGTCAATCTCTTGTATTTTGGTTAAAAAAAAGTTGGATATCATCTCACGGTAGCGCTCACCTCATTCACAGTTACGTTACGATTCCCAACATCTTTGAAGAAGCATGGTCCAAAAACGCTACCAGCCCATAAACCGCACCAAACTGAGACTTTTTCTGGATGCATTGGTAGCTGTTGCAATGCTTCTGGTTGATCATCACTCCAAAATCGACAATTCTGCTTATGTCCTTAGCCATTGAGCCCAAAATGAGTTTCGCCGCAAAATGGAAGAAGTTCGCGATGAGCTTTCTTAAGAAAGCACGCATTTTGAGAGTAAAATTCAATAATTTGCCAGCATTGTTCGTTTGCAAAGCGATTTATGGTTAAATTATAGGCCAAACTGCAGATGTTTGACAGTGAAACAAACCTCGAAACGTGCGTGAGCTGTTTAAACCAGTGTTGTCAAAAAGATAATAGCTAAAATATCACGCCTTACATAAAAGCAACATCAATTTATTGATCGATATGGATCGTAATTGTGATGGCTGTTAGAAGTCATAAAAAAATACCACCTCCAAAATTTCTGGCAAATTGAATAAAAATTGCGCCATTCAGTGGCTTAGAGTGTCATATTGGGAAATCGGTTGATGGCAGCTATATCAGGTTATCAACCGATTAAGACCATACTTAGCACACTTGTTGGAAGTCATAATAAAACGACCTATACAAAATTTCAACCAATTTGGATAAAAGTTGCGTCCTCTAGAAGCTCAAGAAGTCTAACCGGGAGATTAGTTTATATGGCGGCTGTATCAGGTTATGAACTGATTTAGACCATGGCACAGTTGTGGGAAGAAATACTAAAACGCCATGTGCAAAATTTCAGCCAAATCAGATAAGAATTGCGCCTTATATAAGCTCAAGAAGTCAAGACCCAAGATCTGTTTATATGGCAACTATTGGGTTGCCCAAAAAGTAATTGCGGATTTTTAAAAGAAAGTAAATGCATTTTTAATAAAACTTAGAATGAACTTTAATCAAATATACTGTTTTTACACTTTTTTTCCAAAGCAAGCTAAAAGTCACAGCTGATAACTGACAGAAGAAAGAATGCAATTACAGAGTCACAAGCTGTGAAAAAATTTGTCAACGCCGACTATATGAAAAATCCGCAATTACTTTTTGGGCAACCCAATATATCAAAACATGGACCGATTTGGCTTATTTACAATCCCAACCGACCTGCACTAATAAGAAGTATTTGTGCAAAATTTCGTGCGTCTAGCTTTACTACTTCGAAAGCTCGACAGGCGAATGGACGTACATGTAGGTGGACGGGCATCTAGATCTTCTTTAAATGTCATGACGATCAAAAATATATACACTTTATTGGATCTGAGATGCATATTTCGAGGTGTTACAAACGGAATGACGAAATTAGTAAACCCCCATCCTATGGTGGAAAGTATAATAATGGGGTCATTTGCCAACATTTTGTCACGAAAACTGGCATATGATATATAAGTCTCTTATGAAAATACACATTTTTTTTTTAAATTTTATCAAAATCGGTTTCGATTTCTATTTAGCTTTCATATACATAAAGGGTGATTTTTTTGAGGTTAGGATTTTCATGCATTAGTATTTGACAGATCACGTGGGATTTCAGACATGGTGTCAAAGAGAAAGATGCTCAGTATGCTTTGACATTTCATCATGAATAGACTTACTAACGAGCAACGCTTGCAAATCATTGAATTTTATTACCAAAATCAGTGTTCGGTTCGAAATGTGTTCAAATTTTGACAAATTTTGTTCAGCGATGAGGCTCATTTCTGGTTGAATGGCTACGTAAATAAGCAAAATTGCCGCATTTGGAGTGAAGAGCAACCAGAAGCCGTTCAAGAACTGCCCATGCATCCCGAAAAATGCACTGTTTGGTGTGGTTTGTACGCTGGTGGAATCATTGGACCGTATTTTTTCAAAGATGCTGTTGGACGCAACGTTACGGTGAATGAAGACATTTCGAACCGAACACTGATTTTGGTAATAAAATTCAATGATTTGCAAGCGTTGCTCGTTAGTAAGTCTATTCATGATGAAATGTCAAAGCATACTGAGCATCTTTCTCTTTGACACCATGTCTGAAATCCCACGTGATCTGTCAAATACTAATGCATGAAAATCCTAACCTCAAAAAAATCACCCTTTACATATATACCGCCCTATTTGCACATATATATCCATAGTTATTAAAATTTTGAACACTTTTGGTCGCAGTTCGATATGGATTATTTTATAACCTATCTGAAAACCTCCACGGTAGTCCACTAAATTCAGTTCAGAGTAAGATTTAGCTCCCAATTTCCACGTATACAGCATGTGTAGGATAGTACATAGTCGGCTCCGACCAACTTTTGCCTCTCCTTACTTGTTTTAATATTCATTGTGTGTTCAGATTCAGTTTGTTTTCATGGGTGTTATTATCATTGACTTAATATATGTACATTTGCCAAACTATATGTATAAACATTCTTTGTATAATAGACTAGGTCTTTGATAAAAAAAAAATATATAAAATGCTTCAAAAAACTAAGTGTTAGCTACAAAACACTAACACCAAATGGTTATTGCCCAAAAAGTAATTGCGGATTTTTTAAAAGAAAGTAAATGCATTTTTAATAAAACTTAGAATGAACTTTAATCAAATATACTTTTTTTACACTTTTTTTCTAAAGAAAGCTAAAAGTAACAGCTGATAACTGACAGAAGAAAGAATGCAAATACAGAGTCACAAGCTGTGAAAAAATTTGTCAACGCCGACTACCTGAAAAATCCGCAATTACTTTTTGGGCAACCCAATATTAAGATAAAAAGTAATCCAACTGTAAAAGTATTTATGAAAAATTTACGAAATATTTATTGCTTACGCACCAATCTAATACACAGGCAAACTAAACTTTATAAGTAAACAAATAACTGCACTCAAATGCCATCAATGCAAATCAACAACCAAACCATGAATGGGTCCCTATCATATAAATATGTATGTCTGTCATGCTATCAAGTAAATGCAATAAGCAGAATATAGTCCAATAAGATTTTCAACAATTACTCTGGATTACAATCTTTATTCTTAATTAATCTTTGTTGGTGACGTTGTGTATCAATAACCCGCCAAATAGGTTTTAAACTACCTGAAACCGGTGATAGTGGTGTTTAACTGCTATAACATCAGATATACTAAATGGTGATATTTTAGCTATTACCTTTTGGGCAACGTTGGTTGAAACAGCTCACGCACGTTTTATGTTTTGTTTCAGTGTAAAGCATCTTCAGTTTAGTCTATAATTTAACCATGAATCGTCTTACAAACGAATAAAGTTTGCAAATTATTGAATTTTTTTTATCAAAATGTGTGCTCTATTAAAAAAGTTCATCGCGCGCTTCCTCTATACAGCGACAAAGCTCATTTTTGGCTCAATGGGCACGTAAATGAAGATCAGCCAGAAGCATTCCAAGAGCTGCCAATGCATCCAGAAAAAGTCACAGTTTGGTGCGGTTGAGCACGGGTGAGCACTATCGTAAGATGATATCCAACTTTTTTTTGCACAAAATGCAAGATCTTGACTTGAATGACATGTGGTTTCAACAAGACGGTGCCCCATGCCACACATCACGCGTAACAATGGACTTATTGAGAGGAGAGTTCGATGAACATTTTATTTCTCGTTCGGGACCGGTCAATTGGCCGACTATATCGTGCGATTTAACGTCGTTAGACTATTTTTTGTGGGGCTATGTTAAAGCTCATGCTTCATGAGATACCGTGGGAAATGTTGAAAAGAGTATGCCAAAATTGGACTAAGCGGATGGACCATTTGAAGCGCAGTCACGGTCAACATTTGTATGAAATAATCTTCAAACTTTAAATTATTGGGTTGCCCAAAAAGTAATTGCGGATTTTTCATATAGTCGGCGTTGACAAATTTTTTCACAGCTGTAATTGCATTCTCTCTTCTGTCAGTTATCAGCTGTTACTTATATCTTGCTTTAGAAAAAATGTGCAAAAAAAGTATATTTGATTAAAGTTCATTCTAAGTTTTATTAAAAATGCATTTACTTTCTTTTAAAAAATCCGCAATTACTTTTTGGGCAACCAATATATGGACCATATTATCGATTCAAAAGAAGATTTCATGCATTTTTCTGAATTTTATGTGTTTTTTTTTATACCCTCCACCATAGGATGGGGGGTATACTAATTTCGTCATTCTGTTTGTAACTACTCGAAATATTCGTCTGAGACCCCATAAAGTATATATATTCTTGATCGTCGCGAAATTTTATGTCGATCTAGCCATGTCCGTCCGTCTGTCCGTCCGTCCGTCTGTCTGTCGAAAGCACGCTAACTTCCGAAGGAGTAAAGCTAGCCGCTTGAAATTTTGCACAAATACTTCTTATTAGTGTAGATCGGTTGGTATTGCAAATGGGCCATATCGGTCGATGTTTTGATATAGCTGTCATATAAACCGATCTTGGGTCTTGACTTCTTGAGCCTCTAGAGGGCGCAATACTTATCCGATTTGAATGAATTTTGGCACTACGTGTTTTTTTATGATATCCAACAACTGTGCCAAGTATGGTTCAAATCGGTCCATAACCTGATATAGCTGCCATATAAACCGATCTTGGGTCTTGATTTCTTGAGCCTCTAGAGTGTGCAATTCTTGTCCGATTGGAATAAAATTTCGCACGACGTGTTTTGTCATGATATCCAACAACTATGCCAGGAATGGTTCAAATCGGTCTATAACCTGATATAGCTGTCATATAAACCGATCTTGGGTCTTGACTTCTTGAGCCTCTAGAGTGCGCAATTCTTATCCGATTTAAATAAAATTTTGCACGACGTATTCTGTTATGATATCCAACAATTTTGCCAAGTATGGTTAAAATCGGTCCATAACCTGATATAGCTGCCATATAAACCGATCTTGGGTCTTGACTTCTTGAGCCTCTAGAGTGCGCAATTATTATCCGATTTGCCTGAAATTTTGTACGACGGATTCTCTCATGACCATCAACATACGTGTTTATTATGGTCTGAATCGGTCTATAGCCCAATACAACTCCCATATAAATCGATCTCTCTATTTTACTTCTTGAGCCCCCAAAGGGCGCAATTCTTATTCGAATTGGCTGACATTTTACACAGGTCTACTAGATATAATTTAATTGTGGTCCAAACCGGACCATATCTTGATATTGTTCTAATAGCAGAGGAAATCTTTTCTTATATCCTTTTTTCCCAAAGAAGAGATGCCCGGAAAAGAACTCGACAAATGCGATCCATGGTGGAGGGTATATAAGATTCGGCCCGGCCGAACTTAGCACGCTATTACTTGTTTTTTTTTTTTTTTTAACTTTGCTATGGCTCTTAAAAAATCGAGAAGGTAAACAAGTAATTCAATGAGTTAAAATGATGTTAAACCCCTTGTCTTGGAGTACATCTTTTGGTGTTTTGTGTCAGGTTTAAGAAATCAATTTACCTTAATTGGGATGTGGATAAACCAATTGGATGTGGATAAAAATATAAAATTTGCCAATCAACATTCCATCAAGACACACAGGAAACTTTTCTCTCGTATCAATGAGTGCTGCCCGATTTAAGTTTCAACTCAATTTTCCATTTTTCAAGTTTTTTGCCTGTTAGGGCGAAGACTATTAAATTTTACAATCTTTGTTTGTTTCTCTTTCGAGACGAGCTCAATGATCGGAGATGCAAATGGAAAAGAAAACCCAAAAATAGCAACACACACCAACCACTATGGGACGCGTTTCGTCTTTGGTTAGAAGACTTTCAACCATATTAGGTGTAATGGCTTCAAGGGCCGTGCGTTGGTATGTTGTATTTGAATCGTATTAATAGCGAAAACGCATCTATGATACAATTACCACATTAACCAAGCTCGACAAACCTGCTTATTAGCTACACTTTTCCCAATGCATGTGTTCTTGTGTAACATTCTGTCTGGGGCAAATTACACTTCTACCGAGAGCCATTGCCGTTGTCTTATCGTTCACAACCATCAATACAACTTCCAACAGGTGCACAAAACCATGTGTAGTACGGAAGACAGAATATCTGTCATTACACAAAAATACATGCATTGGGAAAAGTAAACTTATTGCAGCGTTTAAAGAAGACAAATAAAAAGCCATTAGTTTTGGCCGAGTCGAACTTCGGATACCAACCACCTTAGGTATATTTATTAGCCACATTTCGACAAAATCCGATGAAAATCCACCATCCATTTACCGTAGCAACTATATCGAAATATGTTCCGATCTAGGCCAAACCCAGCATGGAGATCGAGTGTCTAATGCAACTCACTTTTCCAAAGTTCAGCGAAATCGGGTAATAAATGGGCCTTATGTGGGTTCAAGATCGTAAATCGAGAAATCGGTACATATGGCAACTATATTCAATTACGATGCGATCAGCATAATATTCAAGAAGGATGTCTAGGGTTGTAATGCAACGCACCGTATCCGATTTCTACACACCGGGTATTTTATTACCAGTTTATATGCGAAAGACCTTAAATATGGGGATCGGTATATACTCGTATGGCAGCTACATGCATATATGGTTCGACATGAGCCATAATTAACGCGGACGACAAAGGGCCTAACACAGCACACAGTGCAAAATTTTTTGGTGTTTCTTTGTTTGGTCGGCTACTTTGCCCTCCTATCATGTTGGAAATTGTAATAATGTACTGTGTGCAAAATTTCAGCCAAATTGAAGAATAATTGCGAAGCTGAAGAAGTCTAATGGGAAATAGGTTAATATGGGATCTACTACTACTATTAAATACTAAAAAATATCCCATGAACATTCCATTAAGGAACATGAGATACTTTTCTCATTTCAATGTGTGCAGCCCGATTAAAGTTTAACGTTTGTTGTATTCACGTTTGCACCTGTCAATTCCTTGGTAAGACCCTATTGGAAAACCCTTTATTTATATGCTTGATCACCCTGAATTTCCGTCCGTCCGTCTATACGTTCGTCTCTACATCCATAAGTTGTAATTATGCCACAGTATTTAAAAATGAAAAATTTTCCCATAGATTATATTCTGAAAAGGGGCAAATTGAACTAATTTTGGTTGTAGCTGTCATATCACGATATAGCTACCGATCTTCCAATTAAGGGTCTTTAGTCCGGATATAGCTAAATTGTGAAAATCCAGATAGAAATATTTTTTGGACATAGCTCCCATATAGACCAATCACCTGAGAATTGAGATCTTAAGCAGTAAATAAAAAATTTTACAAACTTCTCTTCAATTGGGAGCAGTGAGCTGTAGTCACCCTAGCACAATACGGTCTACATGGGTTCATATTTGAATACAGCTACGAAAACAGAATTATAGACTAATTTTCTCATTATGCTGACTTGTTCGAGATAACTTCTAGCTTGTCTTCCAACATGTCAGGCATGTAGTGTTGTACGAATCGATCCATAACCCATCTCACTATTGCCGTTTAAACCTTTAGAAGGCACTTCCTATGACTGCGGCTATGACTCTCTACACTCGAACAAAGCCTGGAACAAATCGGCCTATAACCTAATACTACTCCCACACAAACCGATTTCCCAATTTAACTTCTTGCGCCTAGACGGTGTAATTCTGATCAGAATTGGAAAAGCACCTCTTATTTCCAGTTTTGTATACCCACCATCATAGAATAGGGGATATATTCATTTAGGCTTTCCGTTTGCAACACATTGTAATATATTCATTTCCGACCGAAGTATATATATTTCTAATCGTCGTAAAATTCTAAGACGATTTAACGAGGTCCGTGTGTCTGTCCGTCAGTTGTAGTCACGCAACAGTTTTTAACAAGTAAGAGCGTGCTAAGTTCGGCCGGGCCGAATCTTATATATTCTCCACCATGAATAGAATTTGTCGAGTTCTTTGCGCGGTATTTTATTTTAGGCAAACAAAGAATAATAAATAAAAACTGTTATGGTATTGCAGCTATATCAAGTTATAGTCTGATTCGGACCATAAATAAATTGAATTCTGAATGTTGAAAATTGTAGAAGTCATTGTGTAATATTTCAGTCCATTCAGATAAGAATTGCGCCTTGTAGGGGCTCAAGAAGCAAAATCGGGAGATCGGTTTATATGGGAGCTGTATCAAGCTATGGATCGATTCAGACCATATCATACACGTATTTTGAAGGTAATGAGAGAAGTCATTGTAAATACAAAGTTTCTGCCTCTGGCTCAAGAAGTCAAAACCCAAGATCGGTTTATATGGCAGCTATATCAAGTTATTGACCGATTTGAACCTAATTTAGCAGAATGGTTTTAAGTCATAAAAAAACACTTCGTGCAAAATTGCATTCCAATGGGATAAGAATTGCGCCCTTTAGAGGCTCAAGAAGTCAAAACCCAAGATCGGTTTATATGGCAGCTATACCAGGTTATGAACAGACGTGCAAAATTACAGCCAATTCGTATAAGAATTGCGCCCTCTAAGCTGAAGAAGGCTAGACCCATGATCGGTAAATATGCCAGCTATACCAGGTTATGGACCGATTTGAACCATACTTGGCACAGTTGTTGGATATCATAACAAAACACTTCGTGCAAAATTTCATTCCAATCGAATAAGAATTGCTCCCTCTAGAGGCTCAAGAAGTCAAAATCCAAGATCGGTTTATATGGCAGCTATACCAGGTTATGAACCGATTTGAACCATACTAAGCACAGTTGTTGGAAGTCAAACCAAAACATCACGTGCCGAATTACAGCCAATTCGGATAAGAATTGCGCCCTCTAAGCTGAAAAAGTCAAGACTCATGATCGGTTAATATGGCAGCTATACCAGGTTATGAACCGATTTGAACCATACTAAGCACAGTTGTTTGAAGTCAAACCAAAACACCACGTGCAAAATTACAGGCAATTCGGATAAGAATTGCGCCCTCTAAGCTGAGGAAGTCAATACCCATGATCGGTTAATATGGCAGCTATATCAAAACATGGACCGATTTGGTCCATTTACAGTTCCAACCGACCTACACTAATAAAAAGTATTTGTGCAAAATTTCAAGCGCTCCTTGGGAAGTTAGCGTGCTTTCGACAGACAGACAGACGGACACACATGGCTAGATCGACTTAAAATGACATGACGATCAAGAATATATATACTTTATGGGGTCTCAGACACATAGTTCACGGTGTTACAAATAGAATGACGAAATTAGTATACCCCCATCCAATGGTGGAGGGTACAAAAATTGAGATACTCGTATTGAGTTGAAATTTAGTAGAGACGCGTATGTCTTCTATACACAGGTTAAGTTCTTGATTGGGCCAAATCTGTCTATATTTGGATACAGCTGCAATATAAACCGATCCAGGATGTTATACTAAGGGTCTCGATATTCAAACCGAATATGGCTCATATCAGATCATATTTACATATAACTGTCAGTGGTATGTAAGAAATTTGCCCCTGTTCCTTAATAGAATGTTTATGGGTAAATTTGCATTTTTTGCCATATAGACCAATATGCCGGTTTAGGGTCTTATGCCTGTATTTTATCCGATTTCGATGAAATTAGAAACAATGAGTTGTTTTAAGCCTCCCGACATCCGTCTCATATATGGTTCAGATCGGACCATTTTTAAATATAGCTGTCATATAGACAGATGTGATGATTTAGGGTCTTAAGTATATAAACGCCGCAATTATTATCCGATTTCGCTGAAATTTTCAACAGTGAGTTGATTAAAGCCTCGCGATATCCGACTAAAAATATGGTTCAGATCGGTCTATATTCAGATAAAGCAGGCATATAGAGCGATCTGCCGATTAAGTGTATTGAGCTCAAAAAAATTTGCATTTAAAATCTGATTTCAATAAAGCGTGAATAGTGAATGAGTTGTATAAGGCCTTACGTCATCACAGCCAAATATGGTCCAGATCGGATAATATTTAGATATAGCTGCCTATATACACCTATCTTCCGATTAATGGTCTTAAGCCCACAAAAGTCTTAATATTTTCCGATTTCGCTAAAATTTGAAATAGTGAGTTGATTAAAGCCTCCCGATATCCGACTCAAATTTGGTTCAGTTCGGGCTATATTTAGATATAGCGGCATATAGACCGATCTGCCGATTTTGGATCTTGCAAATTGCAAAATTTGCCCATGAACATTCCACTAAGGAACAGGGGCAAACTTCTCCCGTATCAATGAGTGCAGTTCAATTCAAGTTTAAGCTCAATGATACGAGCCTCCTTTTTATAGCCGAGTCCGAATGGCGTGCCGCAGAGCGACACCCCTTTGGAGAGAAGTTTCACAAAGCAAAGTACCTCATAAATGTTGCCAGCATTAGGAGGGGAAAACCACCGCTGAAAATTTTTTTCTGATGGTCTCGCCAGGACTCGAACCCGGGCGTTCAGCGTCATAGGCGGACATGCTAACCTCTGCACCATGGTGGCCTCCCAGCCGATTTTGGGTCTTAAGCCCATAAAACCCCCAATTATTATCCGATTTCGCAAAAATTTTAAATAGTGGGTTGACTTAAGCCTCCTGATATCCGACTCAAATATGGTTCAGATCGGACTTTATTTAGATGTAGCTGCCAAATAGACCGATATGCTGATTTTGGGTTTTAAGCCCATAAAACTGCATTTATTACTCAATTTCGCTGGAATTGGACACCGGGACTTGTATTAAGCCTCCCGTCATCCGACCAATTTAGGGTCTTTATCCCATAAAAAGAGCATTCGTTTCCCAATTTCACTATAAATATGACTTGTATAAGAGGGTTCAGGACCTGAATCCAATATGACCCAGACTAATCCCCACTTGCATATTACTATGGATAAGGTATTGGAGTTTTTATAAAAAAGGGTGGTCAAATTATTCATGGTGGTGGGTATCCAAAGTTGGGCACAGCCGAACTTAACACGTTTTTACTGGTTTTTATTTCGAACCATGATGATCTTATAATGGTTAAAAAATGTGATTTAATTTGAAAATTTATTCGACTTTACACTTTTTGTGGTTTGTCGCAGAATTTTAAACTATGATCATAATCAAAATCGTTTTGTTTTATTTACTTAGCCATTAGCTTCTGTGGTAGCAGTGGTCTATCGCTCCAAAGATATGATTGTATTATTATTTTAGTTGGGATTTTGTGCAAAATATTGGGTTGCCCAAAAAGTAATTGCGGATTTTTCATATAATCGGCGTTCTATCAGTTATCAGCTGTTAATTTTAGCTTGTTTTAGAAAAAAAAGTGTAAAAAAGTATATTTGATTAAGGTTTTTTAAAAAATCCGCAATTACTTTTTGGGCAACCCATAATAACTTTTACTACCCTCAAAGCTTATTATTAGAAAATTATACATGCGGAATAGAATTTTATGGCAAAAATTTTGCATAAAAATCTGGACTCTAGAATACAAAATTGGGAAGCGCATCTGATTTTCGACTAAAGTCACCGCAACCCAACTTAATCTAAGCCTTACTTTATAATTCCTTTCCTACTGGATTTCGATTAAGGCACTGTGAGACTTCGTCATAGAGCCGTGCTCCTCAAAGAACCAAAGAAGCACATCTTATCTTTTTTATTGGATTAAAATATTTAAAACAATTTCTTCAGCATATTCTCAATTAATTATAATCTTCAAAACTTGTTATATATTCGCCATTAATTTGAAGCTTCGTGTCATAGATGAGAAAGCTTCAATTTCATAATGTTCTTTCATAAAAAGGTGGCAAAAGTCATAAGGTCAGATATTTTACAGTAACAACAAGTAAAAGCGTGCTAAGTTCGGCCTGGCCGAATCTTATATACCCTCCACCATGGATCGCATTTGTCGAGTTCTTTTCCCGGCATCTCTTCTTAGGCAAAAAAGGATATAAGAAAAGAGTTGCTCTGCTATTAAAACGATATCAAGATATGGTCCGGTTCGGACCACAATTAAATTATATGTTGGAGACCTGTGTAAAATTTCAGCCAATTCGCATAAGAATTGCGCCCATTGGGGCTCACAAAGTAAAATAGAGAGAACGATTTATATGGGATCTGTATCAGGCTATAGACCGATTCAGACCATAATAATCACGTTTGTTGATGGTCATGAGAGGATCCATCGTACAAAATTTCAGGCATATCGGATAATAATTGCGACCTCTAGGGGTCAAGAAGTCAAGATCCCAGATCGGTTTATATGGCAGCTATATCAGGTTATGAACCGATTTGAACCTTATTTGACACAGTTGTTGAAAGTAAAAATAAAATACGTCATGGAAAATTTCAGCCAAATCGGATAGGAATTGCGCCCTGTAGAAGCTCAAGAAGTCAAATCCCCAGATCTGTTTATATGACAGCTATATCAGGTTATGGACCGATTTCAACCATACTTGGCACAGTTGTTGGATATCATTACAGAATACTACGTGTCATAATTCATTCAAATTCGATAAGAATTGCGCCCTCTAGAGGCTCAAGAAGTCAAGACCTAAGATCGGTTTATATGACAGCTATATAAGATTATAGACCGATTTGAACCATACTTGGCGCAGTTGTTGGATATCATAACAAAACACGTCGTGCAAAATTTCATTCCAATCGGATAAGAATTGTGCCCTCTAGAGGCTCAAGAAGTCAAGACCCAAGATCGGTTTATATGGCAGCTATATCGGGTTATGGACCGATTTAAACCATACTTGGCACAAATGTTGGATATCATAACAAAACACGTCGTGCAAAATTTCATTCCAATCGGATAAGAATTGCGCACTCTAGAGGCTCAAGAAGTCAAGACCCCAGAGCGGTTTATATGGCAGCTATATCAGGGTATAGACCGATTTGAATCATACTTGGCACAGTTGTTGGATATCATAACAAAACACGTCGTGCAAAATTTTATTTCAATCGGATAAGAATTGCGGACTCTAGAGGCTCAAGAAGTCAAGACCCCAGATCGGTTTATATGGCAGCTATATCAGGTTATGGACCGATTTGAATCATACTCGGCACTGTTGTTGGATATCATAACAAAACACGTCGTGCAAAATTTCATTCCAATCGGATAAGAATTGCGGACTCTAGAGGCTCAAGAAGTCAAGACCCCAGATCGGTTTATATGGCAGCTATGCCAGGTTATAAACCGATTTGTACCATACTTGGCACAGTTATTGGATATCATAACAAAACACGTCATGCAAAATTTTATTCCAATCGGATAAGAATTGCGCACTCTAGAGGCTCAAGAAGTCAAGACCCAAGATCGGTTTATATGGCAGCTATATCAGGTTACAGACCGATTTGAATTATACTTGGCACAGTTATTGGATATCATAACAAAACACGTCGTGCAAAATTTCATTCCAATCGGATAAGAATTGCGCACTCTAAAGGCTCAAGAAGTCAAGACCCAAGATCGGTTTATATGGCAGCTATATCAGGTTATGTACCGATTTGAACCATACTTGGCACAGTTGTAGGATATCATAACAAAACTCGTCGTGCAAAATTTCATCCCAATCGGATAAGAATTGCGCACTCTAGAGGCTCAAGAAGTCGAGACCCAAGATCGGTTTATATGGCAGCTATATCAAAACATGGACCGATATGGCCCATTTACAATACCAACCGACCTACACTAATAAGAAGTATTTGTGCAAAATTTCAAGCGGCTAGCTTTACTCCTTCGGAAGTTAGCGTGCTTTCGACAGACAGACGGACGGACGGACGGACGGACGGACGGACAGACGGACGGACATGGCTAGATCGACATAAAATTTCACGACGATCAAGAATATATATACTTTATGGGGTCTCAGATGAATATTTCGAGTAGTTACAATCAGAATGACGAAATTAGTATACCCCCCATCTTATGGTGGAGGGTATAAAAAAACTTTGATTGCCAAATTCTATGCGAATTCACTATCACTTTCTAACAGTATTTCTAGGCAAAATTTCACCATTAAATCTAATTTTTTTTTTCACTACAAGCATAATTTAATCATCTCCTTCAATTGCTTGAAGTGCCATCACTTATCACGGCTCATTTTATTGTTGGTTTTTTCTTTGCAGACTCATTTCCACTAGTAATTCAATTATCTCAATAATTTTTTTGTTATTTTAATTCATTAATTGTATAGCGAACACGAGTTTGTCGAATTGTGAAAATTAATTACACACACATTTTTTTACCGTTGCACTGATCCGATCTGCTCGAAACGATTGTCCAGAGTAAACTGATTGCCCAGCCGGTCTCACATGGGTATTCTCTGCTTTCATTCAATAATTTATGATGCCCAAGAGCAGGTTGTGAAGTGTTGCCACCGTCAGACACCAAGTCGATTTCACCCTGCTAGACAGAGTGCTATAATCGATGGGCGAAAGAGGCCTGAAAGGCCAACGTTGGCCATTGCCAACCAGTATAGTATTATAATTAAGGGAAAAGGTATAAAGAACTCTATTTGTGTAAATTATGTAACCAAATGTGTAGAGATGGGCGATGGGTAAATACCCAAACGGTATTTACCCGGTAAATTGGGTAAATACCCGGGTATTTACCCATTTATACCCAAAATCGGGGTATTTGTAATTTTGCAGATATCTTGGGTATAAAAAAAATTTTCCAAACAATTTTTGA
The DNA here is from genome assembly GCF_963082655.1 of Stomoxys calcitrans. NCBI lineage: Eukaryota > Metazoa > Arthropoda > Insecta > Diptera > Muscidae > Stomoxys > Stomoxys calcitrans. Next base: position 74,300,285 of record NC_081553.1, on the reverse strand, counting down.
TGATTTCGTATTCTTTGTATATAAACCTGATCTTCTGATCTCATAAAATCGGATTTTAGTTATATATAACCGCTGTATAGATCGATCTCTAGACTTAAAGTCTTGAGGCAATTAATTGGTAATTTTTCATCCAATTTCGATGAAATTTGGCACTGTGATTTCTGGTAGACCCCTATTCATTTCTGTGAAGTGCGGTTCTGATCGGACTATATTTGGAAATAGCTCCATATAGACCGACCACCCGATCTCCCGATATAGGGTGTTGAGGCCATAAAAAAATCCATTTATTACCCGAATTCGATGAAATTTGGCACAGTGTGTTCCGAAAGACTCCTACCCATTCCTGTCAAATGTGGTGCAGATCGCACCATATTTGGATATAGCTGCCATATATACCGATCTCCCCATATTGTGTTACGAGCCTATAAAAAGAGCATTTTCCACCGTATTTCAATGGAATTTGGCACATCGAGTTCCGGTACCTCTCTTAACATTTCTGTTGAATATCAGCATGACATTGTTAGTCGATAACCGCCAAACTAAAACAAGTAAAAGCGTGCTAAGTTCGGCCGGGCCGAATCTTGTAAACCCTCCACCATGGATAGCATTTGTCGAGTTCGTTTCCCGCCATCTCTTCTTAGGCAAAAAAAGGATAGAAGACAAGATTTTCTCTGCTATTAGAGCGATATCAAGATATGGTCCGATTTGGACCACAATTAAATTATATGTTGGAGACCTGTGTAAAATGTCAGCCAATTCGAATAAGAATTGCGACCTTTGCGGGTGCTCAAGAAGTAAATAGAGAGATCGATTTATATGGGAGCTATATCGGGCTATAGACCGATTCAGACCATAATAAACACGTATGTTGATGGTCGTGAGAGGATCCGTCGTACAAAATTTCAGGCAATTGCTACCTCTAGAGGCTCAAGAAGTCAAGACCCCAGATCGGTTTATATGGCAGCTATATCAGGTTATGAACCGATTTAAACCATACTTGGCATAGTTGTTGGATATCATAACAAAACTCGTCGTGCAAAATTTCATTCCAATCGGATAAGTATTGCGCCCTCTAGAGGCTCAAGAAGTCAAGACCCAAGATTGGTTTATATGACAGCTATATCAAGTTATGAACCGATTTGAACCTAATTCTGCACAGTTGTTGGAAGTCATATCAAAACACGTCGTGCAAAATTTCATTCCAATCGGTTAAGAATTGCGCACTCTAGAGGCTCAAGAAGTCAAAACCCAAGATCGGTTTATATGGCAGCTATATTAGGTTATTGACCGATTTGAACCTAATTTAGCACAGTTGTTGGAAGTCATAGCAAAACACGTTGTGCAAAATTTCATTCCAATCGGATCAGAATTGCGCCCTCTAGAGGCTCAATAAGTCAAAACCTAAGATCAGTTTATATGGCAGCTATATCAGGTTATGGACCGATTTGAACCATACTTAGCACGTTTGTTGCAAATTTTCGTTCAAATCGGATAAGAATTGCGCCCTCTAGAGGCTCAAGAAGTCAAAACCTAAGATCGGTTTGTATGGCAGCTATATCAAGTTATTGACCGATTTGAACCTAATTTAGCACAGTTGTTGGAAGTCATAGCAAGACACGTCATGAAAAATTTCATTCCAATCGGATAAGAATTGCGCCCTCTAGAGGCTCAAGAATTCAAGACCCAAGATCGGTTTACATGGCAGCTATATCAGGTTATGGACCGATTTGAACCATACTTAGCACGTTTGTTGCAAATTTTCATTCAAATCGGATAAGAATTGCGCCCTCTAGAGGCTCAAGAAGTCAAAACCCAAGATCGGTTTGTATGGCAGCTATATCAAGTTATTGACCGATTTGAACCTAATTTAGCACAGTTGTTGAAAGTCATAGCAAAACACGTCGTGCAAAATTTCATTCCAATCGGATAAGAAATGCGCCCTCTAGAGGCTCAAGAGGTCAAGATTCAAGATCGGTTTATATGTCAGCTATATCAGGTTATGGACCGATTTGAATCATACTTAGCACGTTTGTTGGATATCATAGCAAAACACGTTGTGCAAAATTTCATTCCAATCGGATAAAAAATGCGCCCTCTAGAGGCTCAAGAGGTCAAGATTCAAGATCGGTTTATATGTCAGCTATATCAAAACATGAACCGATATGGCCCATTTACAATCCCAAATGACCTACACTAATAAGAAGTATTTGTGCAAAATTTCAAGCAGCTAGCTTTACTCCTTCGAAAGTTAGCGTGGTTTCGACAGACAGACGGAAGGAGATGGCAAGATCAACAGACGAATATTTCGAGTAGTTACAAACAGAATGACGAAATTAGTATACCCCCATAATATACGAATACTCCTTAAACAGATCGCTCAACATTTTTAATACGATTTTATCCAAGTTTTGATACAAATCATGACACCCAACTTTCATGCCAAGTATGGTCAGAATCGGTTGCGAGGTATTCTGCCATATCAAAACCTCTCTACCAAATGGTGTCGCTATGCGGCACGACGTTTGGATCCTTATAAAAATGGAGGCCACTTATCATTGGGCTTAATCTTTAATCGGACTGCACTCATTGATATGAGAGAAGAATCCCCTGTTCCTTAATGGAATGCTCATGGGAATTTTAGTTTATAAAGAGAATTCTTCCAAACTTGGCGGTCAGTCAAACTAACCAAAATTTTTCTTGTTTTTACATTCAGTCGAACTTGGCAGCAACATTTCTTGTTCTGGAAGTATCCAAACAATGTGGTAGAGAATACAAAAGTTCAACGAACGACTTATTTTTAGAGGAAATAAAAATAGCCTGTACTTTTAGATAATTATTGCCGGTCCTACACAGTCTAAAAGAAAAAAAAAAAAACAACAGCAAAAGACTTGTCTTATGCAAACAGGAAATACGACATAATGTTTAGAAGTCAATATACTCTCTTATACGATATGTTGGTATGTTATTGTAATTGTAAGCTAACTCAATCCATCAACCATTTGTCAATCGATCAATCGAAATATTGATCTAAGACCCCATCAAATATATATTCTTTCCGAAAGCCATGACATTTTAAGTTGATCTAGCCATGTCCGTCCCTCTTTCGAATGCACCTTAACTTCCGAACAAGTAGAAAGCAATTTAAAAATTTTACCCATGAATATTCCCTAAAGGAGCGGGGGCGAACAAGTAAAGCTAGCCACTCGAAATTTTTGAACAAATACTCTCTATTAGTATATTTAGATATAAATCTCATAGTAACCGATCTACCAATTATACCTCTAAAGCCCATAGGAGGCGTTTATTTACGATTTGGACGACATTTTGAACATGGTATTTTGTTATCATTTCTAATAGCCATGAAAAGTTCGGTCCTTAATTCATGTAGGGTCTGCATGATGCGGCCTGGTCGAACTAAACCACCTTTTATTTGTTTTTATTAATCTGTTGCTGTTATGAGCATACAACCACGTGCTTTCATATTTGATAACCAAAACTGAGAGCTACATATAACTCAGATTGCAAATAGCTGTAAAGCTGTCGAGCCATGTTCAAATGGATAGAGCGTTTAGGTATTCCAATTTAAGCTGATGTAGTCAAATTCATAAATAACAAACTATTCATTGAAATTGATTTAGAGAAACCGAGCGTCAAAGTACAATGTGTTTCTATGTTTACCCTGTGTTTGTTACGGTAAAAGAAATGGTTCAAGTCTAGGCTAGTTGGTTGTACGATCATACATTTGCAAACTTTGCCTAAAAGTATGCTTTAGTATATACATAAAAAATGATCCGGTTGATGGTTAAATGCTAGTGTGAACAACTACATATTTTTTGAATATTTCAGATAATTATACCCTACAACACCACTGTGGTACAGTGTATTATAAATTTGTGCATTTGTTTGCAACGCTAAGAAGGAGAAGAGCTAGACCCATGGATAAGTATACGGATTGGCTTAGAATCACTTCCTCATTCGATTTAGCTATGTCCGTCTGTCCACCTTTTCTTGTAATCAAGGTACAGGTCGCATTTGTTGTCCGAGTTTCACAAAATTTTGCACAAGTATGTTTTTTGGTCCAAGGACGATCGCTATTGGTTTTGAAAAAATCGGCGCAGATTTAGATATAGCTCCCATATATATCTTTCATCCGATGTGCCCTTTTGAAGATGTAGAAGCCTCAATTTTGGTCCGATCTTTACCAGATTTAGCACGAAGTGCTTTTTTTTTTGACGTTCCAATATGTGTGCAAACTTTCATTGAAATCCGCTCAGATTTAGATATACATCCCATATATATCTTTCATCCGATATGGTCTTTTAAGACTGTAGAAGGCACAATTTTGGTCCCATCCTTACAAAATGTTGCAGGGATGTTTTATTTGACATCGCACTACATGCAAATAATGTCATCAAAATCGAATCAGATTTAGATAATACTCCCTTATATATCCTTTATGCGTTTCGACTTTTAAGGCTGTAGAAGCCGTAATTTTCGTACAATCGTAAAAAAATCTTAGAAGGTTCTATTCGATATTTCAATAGGTATGCACAATTAAAGTCTGACTAAATTTGGATATATATGATACATATTAAAAATATATATAGGAGCTATATCTAATTCTGAACCGATTTCGAGGAAACTTCTCAGATAATGTGGAAGTCGTCGGGCAAGGCGTTGTCAATACAAAGTTTTGGGAAAATTGGTTAATAAATGCGAGTTAAAATCGGGGGATATATATATATATATATATATATGAAAACTATGTATATCTAAAACTGAGAGTCATAAAAAAATCCTTCTTGCCAAATTTCGAGAGAATCGGTTAACAAATTACCATTTTATTGCATTATTACTGCAAATCGGACGAACATATATATGGGAGCTATATCCAAATCTGAACCGATTTCGAGCAAACTTCTCAGATATTGTGGTAGTCGTCGAGGAAGGTGTTGTACAAAATTTTGGGAAGATTGGTCAGTAAATGCGCTTGCAATACCTCTAGGAGTGAAAATCGGGCAATATATATTTATATATATATATATATATATATATATATATATATATATATATATATATATATATATATATATATATATATATATATATATATATATATATATATATATATACATATATATATAAATATATGTGAGGTTTATCTAAATTTGAACCGATTTCTATGAAATTCACAAATAATGCCGATAGTCATAAGAAAATTCTTCCTACCAAATTTCGAGAGAATCGATTAACAAATTACCTTTTTATTGCGTTATTACTCCAAATCGGACGAACATATATACGGGAGCTATATCCAAATATGATCAGAAAGTGATTCTGGATCAATCAGTATACTTATCAATGGGTCTACTCTCTTCCTTTTGGGGGTTACAAACTAATTCACTAAGTTATAATACCCTGTACCACAGTAGTAATGTAAAGTAGAAGTATTACGTAGAGTCGGTGGTGTAGGGTTTTATATTGTCGGCTCCGCCTGACTTTTACATTTCCTTACTGGTTTTTATTTAAAAGTTGTGTTTTTATGATTAATAGAATAAGGCCGAAAGAATTACTCGATTAATCGAATAATCGATTTATATTCGTATGTGTAATAAAACAAAACGGAATAATTTCTTCAGATATTCCTCAAGGAAGTACTCATAAAAATATATAACCCTACAAAGGCCCATGAAAAACGTTGGGCCTTTGTTAACGATAAAATTGCAATAATTTGTTCCGAATTGAAAGGATGGATATTTGTGTATTGCGCAAATATTGTTGTTGTTGTTGTAACAGTTTGTTGTGTTCCATCTTTCGTCAGCTTGATTATGTTGAGTATCAAGACCCAGGAACTCTGCTACTA